>NC_084910.1:8739729-9039729 GCF_949316345.1 Pungitius pungitius | reverse complement strand
GCATTTTTGTTACTTTTTAAAGCTTTTGCAGAAGGAGAAAACCACTAAAACGGACGGTAAGAGGAATGCTTTAGATTACACTGTTTCTTTTAAGCAAATGACCTGTTTTCATCATCATCATTATGGTTTAATGGATTAGGTATAGTTTTGGAACCTGATTCACTCAACTACGTTTTGACCATTATTGTAACTTTGTAAAGCTTTTGCAGAAGGAGAAAACAGCTAAAACGGACTGTTTGAAGAATGCTTTAGATTACACTGTTTGTATCAAGCAAATGACCTGTTTTCATCATCATCATTATGGTATAATGGATTAAGTATAGTTTTAAAACCTGGTTCACTCAACTACGTTTTGAGCATTTTTGTTACTTTTTAAAGCTTTTGCAGAAGGAGAAAACCACTAAAACGGACGGTAAGAGTGCTTTAGCTTACACTGTTTCTAACAAGCAAATGACCTGTTTTCATCATTATCATTATGGTATAATGGATTAAGTATAGTTTTGAAACCTGGTTCACTCAACTACGTTTTGAGCATTTTTGTTACTTTTTAAAGCTTTTGCAGAAGGAGAAAACCACTAAAACGGACTGTTTGAAGAATGCTTTAGATTACACTGTTTGTATCAAGCAAATGACCTGTTTTCATCATTATCATTATGGTATAAAGGATTAAGTATAGTTTTGAAACCTGGTTCACTCAACTACGTTTTGAGCATTTTTGTTACTTTTTAAAGCTTTTGCAGAAGGAGAAAACCACTAAAACGGACTGTTTGAAGAATGCTTTAGATTACACTGTTTGTATCAAGCAAATGACCTGTTTTCATCATCATCATTATGGTTTAATGGATTAGGTATAGTTTTGGAACCTGATTCACTCAACTACGTTTTGACCATTATTGTAACTTTGTAAAGCTTTTGCAGAAGGAGAAAACAGCTAAAACGGACTGTATGAAGAATGTTTAGCTTACACTGTTTCTAACAGGCAAATGACCTGTTTTCATCATTATCATTATGGTATAATGGATTAAGTATAGTTTTGAAACCTGGTTCACTCAACTACGTTTTGAGCATTTTTGGTACTTTTTAAAGCTTTTGCAGAAGGAGAAAACCACTAAAACGGACTGTTTGAAGAATGCTTTAGATTACACTGTTTGTATCAAGCAAATGACCTGTTTTCATCATCATCATTATGGTTTAATGGATTAGGTATAGTTTTGGAACCTGATTCACTCAACTACGTTTTGACCATTATTGTAACTTTGTAAAGCTTTTGCAGAAGGAGAAAACAGCTAAAACGGACTGTATGAAGAATGTTTAGCTTACACTGTTTTTAACAAGCAAATGACCAGTTTTCATCATTATCATTATGGTATAATGGATTAAGTATAGTTTTAAAACCTGGTTCACTCAACTACGTTTTGAGCATTTTTGTTAGTTTTTAAAGCTTTTGCAGAAGGCAAAAACCACTAAACGGACGGTAAGAGGAATGCTTTAGCTTACACTGTTTCTAACAGGCAAATGACCTGTTTTCATCATTATCATTATGGTATAATGGATTAAGTATAGTTTTGAAACCTGGTTCACTCAACTACGTTTTGAGCATTTTTGGTACTTTTTAAAGCTTTTGCAGAAGGAGAAAACCACTAAAACGGACTGTTTGAAGAATGCTTTAGATTACACTGTTTGTATCAAGCAAATGACCTGTTTTCATCATCATCATTATGGTTTAATGGATTAGGTATAGTTTTGGAACCTGATTCACTCAACTACGTTTTGACCATTTTTGTTACTTTTTAAAGCTTTTGCAGAAGGAGAAAACCACTAAAACGGACTGTTTGAAGAATGCTTTAGATTACACTGTTTAAATCAAGCAAATGACCTGTTTTCATCATCATCATTATGGTTTAATGGATTAGGTATAGTTTTGGAACCTGATTCACTCAACTACGTTTTGACCATTATTGTAACTTTGTAAAGCTTTTGCAGAAGGAGAAAACAGCTAAAACGGACTGTTTGAAGAATGCTTTAGATTACACTGTTTGTATCAAGCAAATGACCTGTTTTCATCATTATCATTATGGTATAAAGGATTAAGTATAGTTTTGAAACCTGGTTCACTCAACTACGTTTTGAGCATTTTTGTTACTTTTTAAAGCTTTTGCAGAAGGAGAAAACCACTAAAACGGACTGTTTGAAGAATGCTTTAGATTACACTGTTTGTATCAAGCAAATGACCTGTTTTCATCATCATCATTATGGTTTAATGGATTAGGTATAGTTTTGGAACCTGATTCACTCAACTACGTTTTGACCATTATTGTAACTTTGTAAAGCTTTTGCAGAAGGAGAAAACAGCTAAAACGGACTGTATGAAGAATGTTTAGCTTACACTGTTTCTAACAGGCAAATGACCTGTTTTCATCATTATCATTATGGTATAATGGATTAAGTATAGTTTTGAAACCTGGTTCACTCAACTACGTTTTGAGCATTTTTGTTACTTTTTAAAGCTTTTGCAGAAGGAGAAAACCACTAAAACGGACTGTTTGAAGAATGCTTTAGATTACACTGTTTGTATCAAGCAAATGACCTGTTTTCATCATTATCATTATGGTATAAAGGATTAAGTATAGTTTTGAAACCTGGTTCACTCAACTACGTTTTGAGCATTTTTGTTACTTTTTAAAGCTTTTGCAGAAGGAGAAAACCACTAAAACGGACTGTTTGAAGAATGCTTTAGATTACACTGTTTGTATCAAGCAAATGACCTGTTTTCATCATTATCATTATGGTATAATGGATTAAGTATAGTTTTGGAACCTGATTCACTTAACTACGTTTTGACCATTATTGTAACTTTGTAAACCTTTTGCAGAAGGAGAAAACAGCTAAAACGGACTGTATGAAGAATGTTGAGCTTACACTGTTTTTAACAAGCAAATGACCAGTTTTCATCATTATCATTATGGTATAACGGATTAAGTATAGTTTTGGAACCTGATTCACTCAACTACGTTTTGACCATTTTTGTTAGTTTTTAAAGCTTTTGCAGAAGGAGAAAACCACTAAAACGGACTGTTTGAAGAATGCTTTAGATTACACTGTTTGTATCAAGCAAATGACCTGTTTTCATCATCATCATTATGGTTTAATGGATTAGGTATAGTTTTGGAACCTGATTCACTCAACTACGTTTTGACCATTTTTGTTACTTTTTAAAGCTTTTGCAGAAGGAGAAAACCACTAAAACGGACTGTTTGAAGAATGCTTTAGATTACACTGTTTGTATCAAGCAAATGACCTGTTTTCATCATCATCATTATGGTTTAATGGATTAGGTATAGTTTTGGAACCTGATTCACTCAACTACGTTTTGACCATTTTTGTTACTTTTTAAAGCTTTTGCAGAAGGAGAAAACCACTAAAACGGACTGTTTGAAGAATGCTTTAGATTACACTGTTTGTATCAAGCAAATGACCTGTTTTCATCATTATCATTATGGTATAAAGGATTAAGTATAGTTTTGAAACCTGGTTCACTCAACTACGTTTTGAGCATTTTTGTTACTTTTTAAAGCTTTTGCAGAAGGAGAAAACCACTAAAACGGACTGTTTGAAGAATGCTTTAGATTACACTGTTTGTATCAAGCAAATGACCTGTTTTCATCATCATCATTATGGTTTAATGGATTAGGTATAGTTTTGGAACCTGATTCACTCAACTACGTTTTGACCATTATTGTAACTTTGTAAAGCTTTTGCAGAAGGAGAAAACAGCTAAAACGGACTGTATGAAGAATGTTTAGCTTACACTGTTTCTAACAGGCAAATGACCTGTTTTCATCATTATCATTATGGTATAATGGATTAAGTATAGTTTTGAAACCTGGTTCACTCAACTACGTTTTGAGCATTTTTGGTACTTTTTAAAGCTTTTGCAGAAGGAGAAAACCACTAAAACGGACTGTTTGAAGAATGCTTTAGATTACACTGTTTGTATCAAGCAAATGACCTGTTTTCATCATCATCATTATGGTTTAATGGATTAGGTATAGTTTTGGAACCTGATTCACTCAACTACGTTTTGACCATTTTTGTTACTTTTTAAAGCTTTTGCAGAAGGAGAAAACCACTAAAACGGACTGTTTGAAGAATGCTTTAGATTACACTGTTTGTATCAAGCAAATGACCTGTTTTCATCATCATCATTATGGTTTAATGGATTAGGTATAGTTTTGGAACCTGATTCACTCAACTACGTTTTGACCATTATTGTAACTTTGTAAAGCTTTTGCAGAAGGAGAAAACAGCTAAAACGGACTGTATGAAGAATGTTTAGCTTACACTGTTTCTAACAGGCAAATGACCTGTTTTCATCATTATCATTATGGTATAATGGATTAAGTATAGTTTTGAAACCTGGTTCACTCAACTACGTTTTGAGCATTTTTGGTACTTTTTAAAGCTTTTGCAGAAGGAGAAAACCACTAAAACGGACTGTTTGAAGAATGCTTTAGATTACAGTGTTTGTATCAAGCAAATGACCTGTTTTCATCATCATCATTATGGTTTAATGGATTAGGTATAGTTTTGGAACCTGATTCACTCAACTACGTTTTGACCATTTTTGTTACTTTTTAAAGCTTTTGCAGAAGGAGAAAACCACTAAAACGGACTGTTTGAAGAATGCTTTAGATTACACTGTTTCTTTTAAGCAAATGACCTGTTTTCATCATCATCATTATGGTTTAATGGATTAGGTATAGTTTTGGAACCTGATTCACTCAACTACGTTTTGACCATTTTTGTTACTTTTTAAAGCTTTTGCAGAAGGAGAAAACCACTAAAACTGACTGTTTGAAGAATGCTTTAGATTACACTGTTTCTTTTAAGCAAATGACCTGTTTTCATCATCATCATTATGGTTTAATGGATTAGGTATAGTTTTGGAACCTGATTCACTCAACTACGTTTTGACCATTTTTGTTACTTTTTAAAGCTTTTGCAGAAGGAGAAAACCACTAAAACGGACTGTTTGAAGAATGCTTTAGATTACACTGTTTGTATCAAGCAAATGACCTGTTTTCATCATCATCATTATGGTTTAATGGATTAGGTATAGTTTTGGAACCTGATTCACTCAACTACGTTTTGACCATTATTGTAACTTTGTAAAGCTTTTGCAGAAGGAGAAAACAGCTAAAACGGACTGTATGTAGAATGTTTAGCTTACACTGTTTCTAACAGGCAAATGACCTGTTTTCATCATTATCATTATGGTATAATGGATTAAGTATAGTTTTGAAACCTGGTTCACTCAACTACGTTTTGAGCATTTTTGTTACTTTTTAAAGCTTTTGCAGAAGGAGAAAACCACTAAAACGGACTGTTTGAAGAATGCTTTAGATTACACTGTTTGTATCAAGCAAATGACCTGTTTTCATCATCATCATTATGGTTTAATGGATTAGGTATAGTTTTGGAACCTGATTCACTCAACTACGTTTTGACCATTATTGTAACTTTGTAAAGCTTTTGCAGAAGGAGAAAACAGCTAAAACGGACTGTATGAAGAATGTTTAGCTTACACTGTTTTTAACAAGCAAATGACCAGTTTTCATCATTATCATTATGGTATAATGGATTAAGTATAGTTTTAAAACCTGGTTCACTCAACTACGTTTTGAGCATTTTTGTTAGTTTTTAAAGCTTTTGCAGAAGGCAAAAACCACTAAACGGACGGTAAGAGGAATGCTTTAGCTTACACTGTTTCTAACAGGCAAATGACCTGTTTTCATCATTATCATTATGGTATAATGGATTAAGTATAGTTTTGAAACCTGGTTCACTCAACTACGTTTTGAGCATTTTTGGTACTTTTTAAAGCTTTTGCAGAAGGAGAAAACCACTAAAACGGACTGTTTGAAGAATGCTTTAGATTACACTGTTTGTATCAAGCAAATGACCTGTTTTCATCATCATCATTATGGTTTAATGGATTAGGTATAGTTTTGGAACCTGATTCACTCAACTACGTTTTGACCATTTTTGTTACTTTTTAAAGCTTTTGCAGAAGGAGAAAACCACTAAAACGGACTGTTTGAAGAATGCTTTAGATTACACTGTTTGTATCAAGCAAATGACCTGTTTTCATCATCATCATTATGGTTTAATGGATTAGGTATAGTTTTGGAACCTGATTCACTCAACTACGTTTTGACCATTATTGTAACTTTGTAAAGCTTTTGCAGAAGGAGAAAACAGCTAAAACGGACTGTATGAAGAATGTTTAGCTTACACTGTTTCTAACAGGCAAATGACCTGTTTTCATCATTATCATTATGGTATAATGGATTAAGTATAGTTTTGAAACCTGGTTCACTCAACTACGTTTTGAGCATTTTTGGTACTTTTTAAAGCTTTTGCAGAAGGAGAAAACCACTAAAACGGACTGTTTGAAGAATGCTTTAGATTACAGTGTTTGTATCAAGCAAATGACCTGTTTTCATCATCATCATTATGGTTTAATGGATTAGGTATAGTTTTGGAACCTGATTCACTCAACTACGTTTTGACCATTTTTGTTACTTTTTAAAGCTTTTGCAGAAGGAGAAAACCACTAAAACGGACTGTTTGAAGAATGCTTTAGATTACACTGTTTCTTTTAAGCAAATGACCTGTTTTCATCATCATCATTATGGTTTAATGGATTAGGTATAGTTTTGGAACCTGATTCACTCAACTACGTTTTGACCATTTTTGTTACTTTTTAAAGCTTTTGCAGAAGGAGAAAACCACTAAAACTGACTGTTTGAAGAATGCTTTAGATTACACTGTTTCTTTTAAGCAAATGACCTGTTTTCATCATCATCATTATGGTTTAATGGATTAGGTATAGTTTTGGAACCTGATTCACTCAACTACGTTTTGACCATTTTTGTTACTTTTTAAAGCTTTTGCAGAAGGAGAAAACCACTAAAACGGACTGTTTGAAGAATGCTTTAGATTACACTGTTTGTATCAAGCAAATGACCTGTTTTCATCATCATCATTATGGTTTAATGGATTAGGTATAGTTTTGGAACCTGATTCACTCAACTACGTTTTGACCATTATTGTAACTTTGTAAAGCTTTTGCAGAAGGAGAAAACAGCTAAAACGGACTGTATGAAGAATGTTTAGCTTACACTGTTTCTAACAGGCAAATGACCTGTTTTCATCATTATCATTATGGTATAATGGATTAAGTATAGTTTTGAAACCTGGTTCACTCAACTACGTTTTGAGCATTTTTGTTACTTTTTAAAGCTTTTGCAGAAGGAGAAAACCACTAAAACGGACTGTTTGAAGAATGCTTTAGATTACACTGTTTGTATCAAGCAAATGACCTGTTTTCATCATCATCATTATGGTTTAATGGATTAGGTATAGTTTTGGAACCTGATTCACTCAACTACGTTTTGACCATTATTGTAACTTTGTAAAGCTTTTGCAGAAGGAGAAAACAGCTAAAACGGACTGTATGAAGAATGTTTAGCTTACACTGTTTTTAACAAGCAAATGACCAGTTTTCATCATTATCATTATGGTATAATGGATTAAGTATAGTTTTAAAACCTGGTTCACTCAACTACGTTTTGAGCATTTTTGTTAGTTTTTAAAGCTTTTGCAGAAGGCAAAAACCACTAAACGGACGGTAAGAGGAATGCTTTAGCTTACACTGTTTCTAACAGGCAAATGACCTGTTTTCATCATTATCATTATGGTATAATGGATTAAGTATAGTTTTGAAACCTGGTTCACTCAACTACGTTTTGAGCATTTTTGGTACTTTTTAAAGCTTTTGCAGAAGGAGAAAACCACTAAAACGGACTGTTTGAAGAATGCTTTAGATTACACTGTTTGTATCAAGCAAATGACCTGTTTTCATCATCATCATTATGGTTTAATGGATTAGGTATAGTTTTGGAACCTGATTCACTCAACTACGTTTTGACCATTTTTGTTACTTTTTAAAGCTTTTGCAGAAGGAGAAAACCACTAAAACGGACTGTTTGAAGAATGCTTTAGATTACACTGTTTAAATCAAGCAAATGACCTGTTTTCATCATCATCATTATGGTTTAATGGATTAGGTATAGTTTTGGAACCTGATTCACTCAACTACGTTTTGACCATTATTGTAACTTTGTAAAGCTTTTGCAGAAGGAGAAAACAGCTAAAACGGACTGTATGAAGAATGTTTAGCTTACACTGTTTCTAACAGGCAAATGACCTGTTTTCATCATTATCATTATGGTATAATGGATTAAGTATAGTTTTGAAACCTGGTTCACTCAACTACGTTTTGAGCATTTTTGTTACTTTTTAAAGCTTTTGCAGAAGGAGAAAACCACTAAAACGGACTGTTTGAAGAATGCTTTAGATTACACTGTTTGTATCAAGCAAATGACCTGTTTTCATCATCATCATTATGGTTTAATGGATTAGGTATAGTTTTGGAACCTGATTCACTCAACTACGTTTTGACCATTATTGTAACTTTGTAAAGCTTTTGCAGAAGGAGAAAACAGCTAAAACGGACTGTATGAAGAATGTTTAGCTTACACTGTTTTTAACAAGCAAATGACCAGTTTTCATCATTATCATTATGGTATAATGGATTAAGTATAGTTTTAAAACCTGGTTCACTCAACTACGTTTTGAGCATTTTTGTTAGTTTTTAAAGCTTTTGCAGAAGGCAAAAACCACTAAAACGGACGGTAACAGGAATGCTTTAGCTTACACTGTTTCTAACAGGCAAATGACCTGTTTTCATCATTATCATTATGGTATAATGGATTAGGTATAGTTTTGGAACCTGATTCACTCAACTACGTTTTGACCATTTTTGTTACTTTTTAAAGCTTTTGCAGAAGGAGAAAACCACTAAAACGGACTGTTTGAAGAATGCTTTAGATTACACTGTTTGTATCAAGCAAATGACCTGTTTTCATCATCATCATTATGGTTTAATGGATTAGGTATAGTTTTGGAACCTGATTCACTCAACTACGTTTTGACCATTTTTGTTACTTTTTAAAGCTTTTGCAGAAGGAGAAAACCACTAAAACGGACTGTTTGAAGAATGCTTTAGATTACACTGTTTCTTTTAAGCAAATGACCTGTTTTCATCATCATCATTATGGTTTAATGGATTAGGTATAGTTTTGGAACCTGATTCACTCAACTACGTTTTGACCATTTTTGTTACTTTTTAAAGCTTTTGCAGAAGGAGAAAACCACTAAAACGGACTGTTTGAAGAATGCTTTAGATTACACTGTTTCTTTTAAGCAAATGACCTGTTTTCATCATCATCATTATGGTTTAATGGATTAGGTATAGTTTTGGAACCTGATTCACTCAACTACGTTTTGACCATTTTTGTTACTTTTTAAAGCTTTTGCAGAAGGAGAAAACCACTAAAACGGACTGTTTGAAGAATGCTTTAGATTACACTGTTTCTTTTAAGCAAATGACCTGTTTTCATCATCATCATTATGGTTTAATGGATTAGGTATAGTTTTGGAACCTGATTCACTCAACTACGTTTTGACCATTATTGTAACTTTGTAAAGCTTTTGCAGAAGGAGAAAACAGCTAAAACGGACTGTATGAAGAATGTTTAGCTTACACTGTTTCTAACAGGCAAATGACCTGTTTTCATCATTATCATTATGGTATAATGGATTAAGTATAGTTTTGAAACCTGGTTCACTCAACTACGTTTTGAGCATTTTTGTTACTTTTTAAAGCTTTTGCAGAAGGAGAAAACCACTAAAACGGACTGTTTGAAGAATGCTTTAGATTACACTGTTTGTATCAAGCAAATGACCTGTTTTCATCATCATCATTATGGTTTAATGGATTAGGTATAGTTTTGGAACCTGATTCACTCAACTACGTTTTGACCATTATTGTAACTTTGTAAAGCTTTTGCAGAAGGAGAAAACAGCTAAAACGGACTGTATGAAGAATGTTTAGCTTACACTGTTTTTAACAAGCAAATGACCAGTTTTCATCATTATCATTATGGTATAATGGATTAAGTATAGTTTTAAAACCTGGTTCACTCAACTACGTTTTGAGCATTTTTGTTAGTTTTTAAAGCTTTTGCAGAAGGCAAAAACCACTAAAACGGACTGTTTGAAGAATGCTTTAGATTACACTGTTTGTATCAAGCAAATGACCTGTTTTCATCATTATCATTATGGTATAATGGATTAAGTATAGTTTTGAAACCTGGTTCACTCAACTACGTTTTGAGCATTTTTGGTACTTTTTAAAGCTTTTGCAGAAGGAGAAAACCACTAAAACGGACTGTTTGAAGAATGCTTTAGATTACACTGTTTGTATCAAGCAAATGACCTGTTTTCATCATCATCATTATGGTTTAATGGATTAGGTATAGTTTTGGAACCTGATTCACTCAACTACGTTTTGACCATTTTTGTTACTTTTTAAAGCTTTTGCAGAAGGAGAAAACCACTAAAACGGACTGTTTGAAGAATGCTTTAGATTACACTGTTTGTATCAAGCAAATGACCTGTTTTCATCATCATCATTATGGTTTAATGGATTAGGTATAGTTTTGGAACCTGATTCACTCAACTACGTTTTGACCATTATTGTAACTTTGTAAAGCTTTTGCAGAAGGAGAAAACAGCTAAAACGGACTGTATGAAGAATGTTTAGCTTACACTGTTTCTAACAGGCAAATGACCTGTTTTCATCATTATCATTATGGTATAATGGATTAAGTATAGTTTTGAAACCTGGTTCACTCAACTACGTTTTGAGCATTTTTGTTACTTTTTAAAGCTTTTGCAGAAGGAGAAAACCACTAAAACGGACTGTTTGAAGAATGCTTTAGATTACACTGTTTGTATCAAGCAAATGACCTGTTTTCATCATCATCATTATGGTTTAATGGATTAGGTATAGTTTTGGAACCTGATTCACTCAACTACGTTTTGACCATTATTGTAACTTTGTAAAGCTTTTGCAGAAGGAGAAAACAGCTAAAACGGACTGTATGAAGAATGTTTAGCTTACACTGTTTTTAACAAGCAAATGACCAGTTTTCATCATTATCATTATGGTATAATGGATTAAGTATAGTTTTAAAACCTGGTTCACTCAACTACGTTTTGAGCATTTTTGTTAGTTTTTAAAGCTTTTGCAGAAGGCAAAAACCACTAAAACGGACGGTAACAGGAATGCTTTAGCTTACACTGTTTCTAACAGGCAAATGACCTGTTTTCATCATTATCATTATGGTATAATGGATTAAGTATAGTTTTGAAACCTGGTTCACTCAACTACGTTTTGAGCATTTTTGGTACTTTTTAAAGCTTTTGCAGAAGGAGAAAACCACTAAAACGGACTGTTTGAAGAATGCTTTAGATTACACTGTTTGTATCAAGCAAATGACCTGTTTTCATCATTATCATTATGGTATAATGGATTAAGTATAGTTTTGGAACCTGATTCACTCAACTACGTTTTGACCATTTTTGTTACTTTTTAAAGCTTTTGCAGAAGGAGAAAACCACTAAAACGGACTGTTTGAAGAATGCTTTAGATTACACTGTTTGTATCAAGCAAATGACCTGTTTTCATCATTATCATTATGGTATAAAGGATTAAGTATAGTTTTGAAACCTGGTTCACTCAACTACGTTTTGAGCATTTTTGTTACTTTTTAAAGCTTTTGCAGAAGGAGAAAACCACTAAAACGGACTGTTTGAAGAATGCTTTAGATTACACTGTTTGTATCAAGCAAATGACCTGTTTTCATCATCATCATTATGGTTTAATGGATTAGGTATAGTTTTGGAACCTGATTCACTCAACTACGTTTTGACCATTATTGTAACTTTGTAAAGCTTTTGCAGAAGGAGAAAACAGCTAAAACGGACTGTATGAAGAATGTTTAGCTTACACTGTTTTTAACAAGCAAATGACCAGTTTTCATCATTATCATTATGGTATAATGGATTAAGTATAGTTTTAAAACCTGGTTCACTCAACTACGTTTTGAGCATTTTTGTTAGTTTTTAAAGCTTTTGCAGAAGGCAAAAACCACTAAACGGACGGTAAGAGGAATGCTTTAGCTTACACTGTTTCTAACAGGCAAATGACCTGTTTTCATCATTATCATTATGGTATAATGGATTAAGTATAGTTTTGAAACCTGGTTCACTCAACTACGTTTTGAGCATTTTTGGTACTTTTTAAAGCTTTTGCAGAAGGAGAAAACCACTAAAACGGACTGTTTGAAGAATGCTTTAGATTACACTGTTTGTATCAAGCAAATGACCTGTTTTCATCATCATCATTATGGTTTAATGGATTAGGTATAGTTTTGGAACCTGATTCACTCAACTACGTTTTGACCATTTTTGTTACTTTTTAAAGCTTTTGCAGAAGGAGAAAACCACTAAAACGGACTGTTTGAAGAATGCTTTAGATTACACTGTTTAAATCAAGCAAATGACCTGTTTTCATCATCATCATTATGGTTTAATGGATTAGGTATAGTTTTGGAACCTGATTCACTCAACTACGTTTTGACCATTATTGTAACTTTGTAAAGCTTTTGCAGAAGGAGAAAACAGCTAAAACGGACTGTATGAAGAATGTTTAGCTTACACTGTTTCTAACAGGCAAATGACCTGTTTTCATCATTATCATTATGGTATAATGGATTAAGTATAGTTTTGAAACCTGGTTCACTCAACTACGTTTTGAGCATTTTTGTTACTTTTTAAAGCTTTTGCAGAAGGAGAAAACCACTAAAACGGACTGTTTGAAGAATGCTTTAGATTACACTGTTTGTATCAAGCAAATGACCTGTTTTCATCATCATCATTATGGTTTAATGGATTAGGTATAGTTTTGGAACCTGATTCACTCAACTACGTTTTGACCATTATTGTAACTTTGTAAAGCTTTTGCAGAAGGAGAAAACAGCTAAAACGGACTGTATGAAGAATGTTTAGCTTACACTGTTTTTAACAAGCAAATGACCAGTTTTCATCATTATCATTATGGTATAATGGATTAAGTATAGTTTTAAAACCTGGTTCACTCAACTACGTTTTGAGCATTTTTGTTAGTTTTTAAAGCTTTTGCAGAAGGCAAAAACCACTAAAACGGACGGTAACAGGAATGCTTTAGCTTACACTGTTTCTAACAGGCAAATGACCTGTTTTCATCATTATCATTATGGTATAATGGATTAGGTATAGTTTTGGAACCTGATTCACTCAACTACGTTTTGACCATTTTTGTTACTTTTTAAAGCTTTTGCAGAAGGAGAAAACCACTAAAACGGACTGTTTGAAGAATGCTTTAGATTACACTGTTTGTATCAAGCAAATGACCTGTTTTCATCATCATCATTATGGTTTAATGGATTAGGTATAGTTTTGGAACCTGATTCACTCAACTACGTTTTGACCATTTTTGTTACTTTTTAAAGCTTTTGCAGAAGGAGAAAACCACTAAAACGGACTGTTTGAAGAATGCTTTAGATTACACTGTTTCTTTTAAGCAAATGACCTGTTTTCATCATCATCATTATGGTTTAATGGATTAGGTATAGTTTTGGAACCTGATTCACTCAACTACGTTTTGACCATTTTTGTTACTTTTTAAAGCTTTTGCAGAAGGAGAAAACCACTAAAACGGACTGTTTGAAGAATGCTTTAGATTACACTGTTTCTTTTAAGCAAATGACCTGTTTTCATCATCATCATTATGGTTTAATGGATTAGGTATAGTTTTGGAACCTGATTCACTCAACTACGTTTTGACCATTTTTGTTACTTTTTAAAGCTTTTGCAGAAGGAGAAAACCACTAAAACGGACTGTTTGAAGAATGCTTTAGATTACACTGTTTCTTTTAAGCAAATGACCTGTTTTCATCATCATCATTATGGTTTAATGGATTAGGTATAGTTTTGGAACCTGATTCACTCAACTACGTTTTGAGCATTTTTGTTAGTTTTTAAAGCTTTTGCAGAAGGCAAAAACCACTAAAACGGACTGTTTGAAGAATGCTTTAGATTACACTGTTTCTAACAGGCAAATTACCTGTTTTCATCATTATCATTATGGTATAATGGATTAAGTATAGTTTTGAAACCTGGTTCACTCAACTACGTTTTGAGCATTTTTGGTACTTTTTAAAGCTTTTGCAGAAGGAGAAAACCACTAAAACGGACTGTTTGAAGAATGCTTTAGATTACACTGTTTGTATCAAGCAAATGACCTGTTTTCATCATCATCATTATGGTTTAATGGATTAGGTATAGTTTTGGAACCTGATTCACTCAACTACGTTTTGAGCATTTTTGTTAGTTTTTAAAGCTTTTGCAGAAGGAGAAAACCACTAAAACGGACTGTTTGAAGAATGCTTTAGATTACACTGTTTAAATCAAGCAAATGACCTGTTTTCATCATCATCATTATGGTTTAATGGATTAGGTATAGTTTTGGAACCTGATTCACTCAACTACGTTTTGACCATTATTGTAACTTTGTAAAGCTTTTGCAGAAGGAGAAAACAGCTAAAACGGACTGTATGAAGAATGTTTAGCTTACACTGTTTCTAACAGGCAAATGACCTGTTTTCATCATTATCATTATGGTATAATGGATTAAGTATAGTTTTGAAACCTGGTTCACTCAACTACGTTTTGAGCATTTTTGTTACTTTTTAAAGCTTTTGCAGAAGGAGAAAACCACTAAAACGGACTGTTTGAAGAATGCTTTAGATTACACTGTTTGTATCAAGCAAATGACCTGTTTTCATCATCATCATTATGGTTTAATGGATTAGGTATAGTTTTGGAACCTGATTCACTCAACTACGTTTTGACCATTATTGTAACTTTGTAAAGCTTTTGCAGAAGGAGAAAACAGCTAAAACGGACTGTATGAAGAATGTTTAGCTTACACTGTTTTTAACAAGCAAATGACCAGTTTTCATCATTATCATTATGGTATAATGGATTAAGTATAGTTTTAAAACCTGGTTCACTCAACTACGTTTTGAGCATTTTTGTTAGTTTTTAAAGCTTTTGCAGAAGGCAAAAACCACTAAAACGGACGGTAACAGGAATGCTTTAGCTTACACTGTTTCTAACAGGCAAATGACCTGTTTTCATCATTATCATTATGGTATAATGGATTAGGTATAGTTTTGGAACCTGATTCACTCAACTACGTTTTGACCATTTTTGTAACTTTGTAAAGCTTTTGCAGAAGGAGAAAACAGCTAAAACGGACTGTATGAAGAATGTTTAGCTTACACTGTTTCTAACAGGCAAATGACCTGTTTTCATCATTATCATTATGGTATAATGGATTAAGTATAGTTTTAAAACCTGGTTCACTCAACTACGTTTTGAGCATTTTTGTTAGTTTTTAAAGCTTTTGCAGAAGGCAAAAACCACTAAACGGACGGTAAGAGGAATGCTTTAGCTTACACTGTTTCTAACAGGCAAATGACCTGTTTTCATCATTATCATTATGGTATAATGGATTAAGTATAGTTTTGAAACCTGGTTCACTCAACTACGTTTTGAGCATTTTTGGTACTTTTTAAAGCTTTTGCAGAAGGAGAAAACCACTAAAACGGACTGTTTGAAGAATGCTTTAGATTACACTGTTTGTATCAAGCAAATGACCTGTTTTCATCATCATCATTATGGTTTAATGGATTAGGTATAGTTTTGGAACCTGATTCACTCAACTACGTTTTGACCATTTTTGTTACTTTTTAAAGCTTTTGCAGAAGGAGAAAACCACTAAAACGGACTGTTTGAAGAATGCTTTAGATTACACTGTTTAAATCAAGCAAATGACCTGTTTTCATCATCATCATTATGGTTTAATGGATTAGGTATAGTTTTGGAACCTGATTCACTCAACTACGTTTTGACCATTATTGTAACTTTGTAAAGCTTTTGCAGAAGGAGAAAACAGCTAAAACGGACTGTATGAAGAATGTTTAGCTTACACTGTTTCTAACAGGCAAATGACCTGTTTTCATCATTATCATTATGGTATAATGGATTAAGTATAGTTTTGAAACCTGGTTCACTCAACTACGTTTTGAGCATTTTTGTTACTTTTTAAAGCTTTTGCAGAAGGAGAAAACCACTAAAACGGACTGTTTGAAGAATGCTTTAGATTACACTGTTTGTATCAAGCAAATGACCTGTTTTCATCATCATCATTATGGTTTAATGGATTAGGTATAGTTTTGGAACCTGATTCACTCAACTACGTTTTGACCATTATTGTAACTTTGTAAAGCTTTTGCAGAAGGAGAAAACAGCTAAAACGGACTGTATGAAGAATGTTTAGCTTACACTGTTTTTAACAAGCAAATGACCAGTTTTCATCATTATCATTATGGTATAATGGATTAAGTATAGTTTTAAAACCTGGTTCACTCAACTACGTTTTGAGCATTTTTGTTAGTTTTTAAAGCTTTTGCAGAAGGCAAAAACCACTAAAACGGACGGTAACAGGAATGCTTTAGCTTACACTGTTTCTAACAGGCAAATGACCTGTTTTCATCATTATCATTATGGTATAATGGATTAGGTATAGTTTTGGAACCTGATTCACTCAACTACGTTTTGACCATTTTTGTTACTTTTTAAAGCTTTTGCAGAAGGAGAAAACCACTAAAACGGACTGTTTGAAGAATGCTTTAGATTACACTGTTTGTATCAAGCAAATGACCTGTTTTCATCATCATCATTATGGTTTAATGGATTAGGTATAGTTTTGGAACCTGATTCACTCAACTACGTTTTGACCATTTTTGTTACTTTTTAAAGCTTTTGCAGAAGGAGAAAACCACTAAAACGGACTGTTTGAAGAATGCTTTAGATTACACTGTTTCTTTTAAGCAAATGACCTGTTTTCATCATCATCATTATGGTTTAATGGATTAGGTATAGTTTTGGAACCTGATTCACTCAACTACGTTTTGACCATTTTTGTTACTTTTTAAAGCTTTTGCAGAAGGAGAAAACCACTAAAACGGACTGTTTGAAGAATGCTTTAGATTACACTGTTTCTTTTAAGCAAATGACCTGTTTTCATCATCATCATTATGGTTTAATGGATTAGGTATAGTTTTGGAACCTGATTCACTCAACTACGTTTTGACCATTTTTGTTACTTTTTAAAGCTTTTGCAGAAGGAGAAAACCACTAAAACGGACTGTTTGAAGAATGCTTTAGATTACACTGTTTCTTTTAAGCAAATGACCTGTTTTCATCATCATCATTATGGTTTAATGGATTAGGTATAGTTTTGGAACCTGATTCACTCAACTACGTTTTGACCATTTTTGTTACTTTTTAAAGCTTTTGCAGAAGGAGAAAACCACTAAAACGGACTGTTTGAAGAATGCTTTAGATTACACTGTTTCTTTTAAGCAAATGACCTGTTTTCATCATCATCATTATGGTTTAATGGATTAGGTATAGTTTTGGAACCTGATTCACTCAACTACGTTTTGACCATTTTTGTTACTTTTTAAAGCTTTTGCAGAAGGAGAAAACCACTAAAACGGACTGTTTGAAGAATGCTTTAGATTACACTGTTTCTTTTAAGCAAATGACCTGTTTTCATCATCATCATTATGGTTTAATGGATTAGGTATAGTTTTGGAACCTGATTCACTCAACTACGTTTTGACCATTTTTGTTACTTTTTAAAGCTTTTGCAGAAGGAGAAAACCACTAAAACGGACTGTTTGAAGAATGCTTTAGATTACACTGTTTGTATCAAGCAAATGACCTGTTTTCATCATCATCATTATGGTTTAATGGATTAGGTATAGTTTTGGAACCTGATTCACTCAACTACGTTTTGACCATTATTGTAACTTTGTAAAGCTTTTGCAGAAGGAAAAAACAGCTAAAACGGACTGTATGAAGAATGTTTAGCTTACACTGTTTCTAACAGGCAAATGACCTGTTTTCATCATTATCATTATGGTATAATGGATTAAGTATAGTTTTGAAACCTGGTTCACTCAACTACGTTTTGAGCATTTTTGTTACTTTTTAAAGCTTTTGCAGAAGGAGAAAACCACTAAAACTGACTGTTTGAAGAATGCTTTAGATTACACTGTTTGTATCAAGCAAATGACCTGTTTTCATCATCATCATTATGGTTTAATGGATTAGGTATAGTTTTGGAACCTGATTCACTCAACTACGTTTTGACCATTATTGTAACTTTGTAAAGCTTTTGCAGAAGGAGAAAACAGCTAAAACGGACTGTATGAAGAATGTTTAGCTTACACTGTTTTTAACAAGCAAATGACCAGTTTTCATCATTATCATTATGGTATAATGGATTAAGTATAGTTTTAAAACCTGGTTCACTCAACTACGTTTTGAGCATTTTTGTTAGTTTTTAAAGCTTTTGCAGAAGGCAAAAACCACTAAACGGACGGTAAGAGGAATGCTTTAGCTTACACTGTTTCTAACAGGCAAATGACCTGTTTTCATCATTATCATTATGGTATAATGGATTAAGTATAGTTTTGAAACCTGGTTCACTCAACTACGTTTTGAGCATTTTTGGTACTTTTTAAAGCTTTTGCAGAAGGAGAAAACCACTAAAACGGACTGTTTGAAGAATGCTTTAGATTACACTGTTTGTATCAAGCAAATGACCTGTTTTCATCATCATCATTATGGTTTAATGGATTAGGTATAGTTTTGGAACCTGATTCACTCAACTACGTTTTGAGCATTTTTGTTAGTTTTTAAAGCTTTTGCAGAAGGAGAAAACCACTAAAACGGACTGTTTGAAGAATGCTTTAGATTACACTGTTTAAATCAAGCAAATGACCTGTTTTCATCATCATCATTATGGTTTAATGGATTAGGTATAGTTTTGGAACCTGATTCACTCAACTACGTTTTGACCATTATTGTAACTTTGTAAAGCTTTTGCAGAAGGAGAAAACAGCTAAAACGGACTGTATGAAGAATGTTTAGCTTACACTGTTTCTAACAGGCAAATGACCTGTTTTCATCATTATCATTATGGTATAATGGATTAAGTATAGTTTTGAAACCTGGTTCACTCAACTACGTTTTGAGCATTTTTGTTACTTTTTAAAGCTTTTGCAGAAGGAGAAAACCACTAAAACGGACTGTTTGAAGAATGCTTTAGATTACACTGTTTGTATCAAGCAAATGACCTGTTTTCATCATCATCATTATGGTTTAATGGATTAGGTATAGTTTTGGAACCTGATTCACTCAACTACGTTTTGACCATTATTGTAACTTTGTAAAGCTTTTGCAGAAGGAGAAAACAGCTAAAACGGACTGTATGAAGAATGTTTAGCTTACACTGTTTTTAACAAGCAAATGACCAGTTTTCATCATTATCATTATGGTATAATGGATTAAGTATAGTTTTAAAACCTGGTTCACTCAACTACGTTTTGAGCATTTTTGTTAGTTTTTAAAGCTTTTGCAGAAGGCAAAAACCACTAAAACGGACGGTAACAGGAATGCTTTAGCTTACACTGTTTCTAACAGGCAAATGACCTGTTTTCATCATTATCATTATGGTATAATGGATTAGGTATAGTTTTGGAACCTGATTCACTCAACTACGTTTTGACCATTTTTGTAACTTTGTAAAGCTTTTGCAGAAGGAGAAAACAGCTAAAACGGACTGTATGAAGAATGTTTAGCTTACACTGTTTCTAACAGGCAAATGACCTGTTTTCATCATTATCATTATGGTATAATGGATTAAGTATAGTTTTGAAACCTGGTTCACTCAACTACGTTTTGAGCATTTTTGGTACTTTTTAAAGCTTTTGCAGAAGGAGAAAACCACTAAAACGGACTGTTTGAAGAATGCTTTAGATTACACTGTTTGTATCAAGCAAATGACCTGTTTTCATCATTATCATTATGGTATAATGGATTAAGTATAGTTTTGGAACCTGATTCACTCAACTACGTTTTGACCATTTTTGTTACTTTTTAAAGCTTTTGCAGAAGGAGAAAACCACTAAAACGGACTGTTTGAAGAATGCTTTAGATTACACTGTTTGTATCAAGCAAATGACCTGTTTTCATCATTATCATTATGGTATAAAGGATTAAGTATAGTTTTGAAACCTGGTTCACTCAACTACGTTTTGAGCATTTTTGTTACTTTTTAAAGCTTTTGCAGAAGGAGAAAACCACTAAAACGGACTGTTTGAAGAATGCTTTAGATTACACTGTTTGTATCAAGCAAATGACCTGTTTTCATCATCATCATTATGGTTTAATGGATTAGGTATAGTTTTGGAACCTGATTCACTCAACTACGTTTTGACCATTTTTGTTACTTTTTAAAGCTTTTGCAGAAGGAGAAAACCACTAAAACGGACTGTTTGAAGAATGCTTTAGATTACACTGTTTAAATCAAGCAAATGACCTGTTTTCATCATCATCATTATGGTTTAATGGATTAGGTATAGTTTTGGAACCTGATTCACTCAACTACGTTTTGACCATTATTGTAACTTTGTAAAGCTTTTGCAGAAGGAGAAAACAGCTAAAACGGACTGTATGAAGAATGTTTAGCTTACACTGTTTCTAACAGGCAAATGACCTGTTTTCATCATTATCATTATGGTATAATGGATTAAGTATAGTTTTGAAACCTGGTTCACTCAACTACGTTTTGAGCATTTTTGTTACTTTTTAAAGCTTTTGCAGAAGGAGAAAACCACTAAAACGGACTGTTTGAAGAATGCTTTAGATTACACTGTTTGTATCAAGCAAATGACCTGTTTTCATCATCATCATTATGGTTTAATGGATTAGGTATAGTTTTGGAACCTGATTCACTCAACTACGTTTTGACCATTATTGTAGCTTTGTAAAGCTTTTGCAGAAGGAGAAAACAGCTAAAACGGACTGTATGAAGAATGTTTAGCTTACACTGTTTTTAACAAGCAAATGACCAGTTTTCATCATTATCATTATGGTATAATGGATTAAGTATAGTTTTAAAACCTGGTTCACTCAACTACGTTTTGAGCATTTTTGTTAGTTTTTAAAGCTTTTGCAGAAGGCAAAAACCACTAAAACGGACGGTAACAGGAATGCTTTAGCTTACACTGTTTCTAACAGGCAAATGACCTGTTTTCATCATTATCATTATGGTATAATGGATTAGGTATAGTTTTGGAACCTGATTCACTCAACTACGTTTTGACCATTATTGTAACTTTGTAAAGCTTTTGCAGAAGGAGAAAACAGCTAAAACGGACTGTATGAAGAATGTTTAGCTTACACTGTTTTTAACAAGCAAATGACCAGTTTTCATCATTATCATTATGGTATAATGGATTAAGTATAGTTTTAAAACCTGGTTCACTCAACTACGTTTTGAGCATTTTTGTTAGTTTTTAAAGCTTTTGCAGAAGGCAAAAACCACTAAAACGGACGGTAACAGGAATGCTTTAGCTTACACTGTTTCTAACAGGCAAATGACCTGTTTTCATCATTATCATTATGGTATAATGGATTAGGTATAGTTTTGGAACCTGATTCACTCAACTACGTTTTGACCATTTTTGTTACTTTTTAAAGCTTTTGCAGAAGGAGAAAACCACTAAAACGGACTGTTTGAAGAATGCTTTAGATTACACTGTTTGTATCAAGCAAATGACCTGTTTTCATCATCATCATTATGGTTTAATGGATTAGGTATAGTTTTGGAACCTGATTCACTCAACTACGTTTTGACCATTTTTGTTACTTTTTAAAGCTTTTGCAGAAGGAGAAAACCACTAAAACGGACTGTTTGAAGAATGCTTTAGATTACACTGTTTCTTTTAAGCAAATGACCTGTTTTCATCATCATCATTATGGTTTAATGGATTAGGTATAGTTTTGGAACCTGATTCACTCAACTACGTTTTGACCATTTTTGTTACTTTTTAAAGCTTTTGCAGAAGGAGAAAACCACTAAAACGGACTGTTTGAAGAATGCTTTAGATTACACTGTTTCTTTTAAGCAAATGACCTGTTTTCATCATCATCATTATGGTTTAATGGATTAGGTATAGTTTTGGAACCTGATTCACTCAACTACGTTTTGACCATTTTTGTTACTTTTTAAAGCTTTTGCAGAAGGAGAAAACCACTAAAACGGACTGTTTGAAGAATGCTTTAGATTACACTGTTTGTATCAAGCAAATGACCTGTTTTCATCATCATCATTATGGTTTAATGGATTAGGTATAGTTTTGGAACCTGATTCACTCAACTACGTTTTGACCATTATTGTAACTTTGTAAAGCTTTTGCAGAAGGAGAAAACAGCTAAAACGGACTGTATGAAGAATGTTTAGCTTACACTGTTTCTAACAGGCAAATGACCTGTTTTCATCATTATCATTATGGTATAATGGATTAAGTATAGTTTTGAAACCTGGTTCACTCAACTACGTTTTGAGCATTTTTGTTACTTTTTAAAGCTTTTGCAGAAGGAGAAAACCACTAAAACGGACTGTTTGAAGAATGCTTTAGATTACACTGTTTGTATCAAGCAAATGACCTGTTTTCATCATCATCATTATGGTTTAATGGATTAGGTATAGTTTTGGAACCTGATTCACTCAACTACGTTTTGACCATTATTGTAACTTTGTAAAGCTTTTGCAGAAGGAGAAAACAGCTAAAACGGACTGTATGAAGAATGTTTAGCTTACACTGTTTTTAACAAGCAAATGACCAGTTTTCATCATTATCATTATGGTATAATGGATTAAGTATAGTTTTAAAACCTGGTTCACTCAACTACGTTTTGAGCATTTTTGTTAGTTTTTAAAGCTTTTGCAGAAGGCAAAAACCACTAAAACGGACGGTAAGAGGAATGCTTTAGCTTACACTGTTTCTAACAGGCAAATGACCTGTTTTCATCATTATCATTATGGTATAATGGATTAAGTATAGTTTTGAAACCTGGTTCACTCAACTACGTTTTGAGCATTTTTGGTACTTTTTAAAGCTTTTGCAGAAGGAGAAAACCACTAAAACGGACTGTTTAAAGAATGCTTTAGATTACACTGTTTGTATCAAGCAAATGACCTGTTTTCATCATCATCATTATGGTTTAATGGATTAGGTATAGTTTTGGAACCTGATTCACTCAACTACGTTTTGACCATTTTTGTTACTTTTTAAAGCTTTTGCAGAAGGAGAAAACCACTAAAACGGACTGTTTGAAGAATGCTTTAGATTACACTGTTTGTATCAAGCAAATGACCTGTTTTCATCATCATCATTATGGTTTAATGGATTAGGTATAGTTTTGGAACCTGATTCACTCAACTACGTTTTGACCATTATTGTAACTTTGTAAAGCTTTTGCAGAAGGAGAAAACAGCTAAAACGGACTGTATGAAGAATGTTTAGCTTACACTGTTTCTAACAGGCAAATGACCTGTTTTCATCATTATCATTATGGTATAATGGATTAAGTATAGTTTTGAAACCTGGTTCACTCAACTACGTTTTGAGCATTTTTGTTACTTTTTAAAGCTTTTGCAGAAGGAGAAAACCACTAAAACGGACTGTTTGAAGAATGCTTTAGATTACACTGTTTGTATCAAGCAAATGACCTGTTTTCATCATCATCATTATGGTTTAATGGATTAGGTATAGTTTTGGAACCTGATTCACTCAACTACGTTTTGACCATTATTGTAACTTTGTAAAGCTTTTGCAGAAGGAGAAAACAGCTAAAACGGACTGTATGAAGAATGTTTAGCTTACACTGTTTTTAACAAGCAAATGACCTGTTTTCATCATTATCATTATGGTATAATGGATTAAGTATAGTTTTGAAACCTGGTTCACTCAACTACGTTTTGAGCATTTTTGGTACTTTTTAAAGCTTTTGCAGAAGGAGAAAACCACTAAAACGGACTGTTTGAAGAATGCTTTAGATTACACTGTTTGTATCAAGCAAATGACCTGTTTTCATCATTATCATTATGGTATAATGGATTAAGTATAGTTTTGGAACCTGATTCACTCAACTACGTTTTGACCATTTTTGTTACTTTTTAAAGCTTTTGCAGAAGGAGAAAACCACTAAAACGGACTGTTTGAAGAATGCTTTAGATTACACTGTTTGTATCAAGCAAATGACCTGTTTTCATCATTATCATTATGGTATAAAGGATTAAGTATAGTTTTGAAACCTGGTTCACTCAACTACGTTTTGAGCATTTTTGTTACTTTTTAAAGCTTTTGCAGAAGGAGAAAACCACTAAAACGGACTGTTTGAAGAATGCTTTAGATTACACTGTTTGTATCAAGCAAATGACCTGTTTTCATCATCATCATTATGGTTTAATGGATTAGGTATAGTTTTGGAACCTGGTTCACTCAACTACGTTTTGAGCATTTTTGTTACTTTTTAAAGCTTTTGCAGAAGGAGAAAACCACTAAAACGGACGGTAAGAGGAATGCTTTAGCTTACACTGTTTCTAACAGGCAAATGACCTGTTTTCATCATTATCATTATGGTATAATGGATTAAGTATAGTTTTGAAACCTGGTTCACTCAACTACGTTTTGAGCATTTTTGTTACTTTTTAAAGCTTTTGCAGAAGGAGAAAACCACTAAAACGGACTGTTTGAAGAATGCTTTAGATTACACTGTTTGTATCAAGCAAATGACCTGTTTTCATCATCATCATTATGGTTTAATGGATTAGGTATAGTTTTGGAACCTGATTCACTCAACTACGTTTTGACCATTATTGTAACTTTGTAAAGCTTTTGCAGAAGGAGAAAACAGCTAAAACGGACTGTATGAAGAATGTTTAGCTTACACTGTTTCTAACAGGCAAATGACCTGTTTTCATCATTATCATTATGGTATAATGGATTAAGTATAGTTTTGAAACCTGGTTCACTCAACTACGTTTTGAGCATTTTTGGTACTTTTTAAAGCTTTTGCAGAAGGAGAAAACCACTAAAACGGACTGTTTGAAGAATGCTTTAGATTACACTGTTTGTATCAAGCAAATGACCTGTTTTCATCATTATCATTATGGTATAAAGGATTAAGTATAGTTTTGAAACCTGGTTCACTCAACTACGTTTTGAGCATTTTTGGTACTTTTTAAAGCTTTTGCAGAAGGAGAAAACCACTAAAACGGACTGTTTGAAGAATGCTTTAGATTACACTGTTTGTATCAAGCAAATTACCTGTTTTCATCATTATCATTATGGTATAATGGATTAAGTATAGTTTTGGAACCTGATTCACTTAACTACGTTTTGACCATTATTGTAACTTTGTAAAGCTTTTGCAGAAGGAGAAAACAGCTAAAACGGACTGTATGAAGAATGTTGAGCTTACACTGTTTTTAACAAGCAAATGACCAGTTTTCATCATTATCATTATGGTATAATGGATTAAGTATAGTTTTGGAACCTGATTCACTCAACTACGTTTTGACCATTTTTGTTAGTTTTTAAAGCTTTTGCAGAAGGAGAAAACCACTAAAACGGACTGTTTGAAGAATGCTTTAGATTACACTGTTTGTATCAAGCAAATGACCTGTTTTCATCATCATCATTATGGTTTAATGGATTAGGTATAGTTTTGGAACCTGATTCACTCAACTACGTTTTGACCATTTTTGTTACTTTTTAAAGCTTTTGCAGAAGGAGAAAACCACTAAAACGGACTGTTTGAAGAATGCTTTAGATTACACTGTTTGTATCAAGCAAATGACCTGTTTTCATCATTATCATTATGGTATAAAGGATTAAGTATAGTTTTGAAACCTGGTTCACTCAACTACGTTTTGAGCATTTTTGTTACTTTTTAAAGCTTTTGCAGAAGGAGAAAACCACTAAAACGGACTGTTTGAAGAATGCTTTAGATTACACTGTTTGTATCAAGCAAATGACCTGTTTTCATCATCATCATTATGGTTTAATGGATTAGGTATAGTTTTGGAACCTGATTCACTCAACTACGTTTTGACCATTATTGTAACTTTGTAAAGCTTTTGCAGAAGGAGAAAACAGCTAAAACGGACTGTATGAAGAATGTTTAGCTTACACTGTTTCTAACAGGCAAATGACCTGTTTTCATCATTATCATTATGGTATAATGGATTAAGTATAGTTTTGAAACCTGGTTCACTCAACTACGTTTTGAGCATTTTTGTTACTTTTTAAAGCTTTTGCAGAAGGAGAAAACCACTAAAACGGACTGTTTGAAGAATGCTTTAGATTACACTGTTTGTATCAAGCAAATGACCTGTTTTCATCATTATCATTATGGTATAAAGGATTAAGTATAGTTTTGAAACCTGGTTCACTCAACTACGTTTTGAGCATTTTTGTTACTTTTTAAAGCTTTTGCAGAAGGAGAAAACCACTAAAACGGACTGTTTGAAGAATGCTTTAGATTACACTGTTTGTATCAAGCAAATGACCTGTTTTCATCATTATCATTATGGTATAATGGATTAAGTATAGTTTTGGAACCTGATTCACTTAACTACGTTTTGACCATTATTGTAACTTTGTAAAGCTTTTGCAGAAGGAGAAAACAGCTAAAACGGACTGTATGAAGAATGTTGAGCTTACACTGTTTTTAACAAGCAAATGACCAGTTTTCATCATTATCATTATGGTATAACGGATTAAGTATAGTTTTGGAACCTGATTCACTCAACTACGTTTTGACCATTTTTGTTAGTTTTTAAAGCTTTTGCAGAAGGAGAAAACCACTAAAACGGACTGTTTGAAGAATGCTTTAGATTACACTGTTTGTATCAAGCAAATGACCTGTTTTCATCATCATCATTATGGTTTAATGGATTAGGTATAGTTTTGGAACCTGATTCACTCAACTACGTTTTGACCATTTTTGTTACTTTTTAAAGCTTTTGCAGAAGGAGAAAACCACTAAAACGGACTGTTTGAAGAATGCTTTAGATTACACTGTTTGTATCAAGCAAATGACCTGTTTTCATCATCATCATTATGGTTTAATGGATTAGGTATAGTTTTGGAACCTGATTCACTCAACTACGTTTTGACCATTTTTGTTACTTTTTAAAGCTTTTGCAGAAGGAGAAAACCACTAAAACGGACTGTTTGAAGAATGCTTTAGATTACACTGTTTGTATCAAGCAAATGACCTGTTTTCATCATTATCATTATGGTATAAAGGATTAAGTATAGTTTTGAAACCTGGTTCACTCAACTACGTTTTGAGCATTTTTGTTACTTTTTAAAGCTTTTGCAGAAGGAGAAAACCACTAAAACGGACTGTTTGAAGAATGCTTTAGATTACACTGTTTGTATCAAGCAAATGACCTGTTTTCATCATTATCATTATGGTATAATGGATTAAGTATAGTTTTGGAACCTGATTCACTCAACTACGTTTTGACCATTTTTGTTACTTTTTAAAGCTTTTGCAGAAGGAGAAAACCACTAAAACGGACTGTTTGAAGAATGCTTTAGATTACACTGTTTGTATCAAGCAAATGACCTGTTTTCATCATTATCATTATGGTATAAAGGATTAAGTATAGTTTTGAAACCTGGTTCACTCAACTACGTTTTGAGCATTTTTGTTACTTTTTAAAGCTTTTGCAGAAGGAGAAAACCACTAAAACGGACTGTTTGAAGAATGCTTTAGATTACACTGTTTGTATCAAGCAAATGACCTGTTTTCATCATCATCATTATGGTTTAATGGATTAGGTATAGTTTTGGAACCTGATTCACTCAACTACGTTTTGACCATTATTGTAACTTTGTAAAGCTTTTGCAGAAGGAGAAAACAGCTAAAACGGACTGTATGAAGAATGTTTAGCTTACACTGTTTCTAACAGGCAAATGACCTGTTTTCATCATTATCATTATGGTATAATGGATTAAGTATAGTTTTGAAACCTGGTTCACTCAACTACGTTTTGAGCATTTTTGTTACTTTTTAAAGCTTTTGCAGAAGGAGAAAACCACTAAAACGGACTGTTTGAAGAATGCTTTAGATTACACTGTTTGTATCAAGCAAATGACCTGTTTTCATCATTATCATTATGGTATAAAGGATTAAGTATAGTTTTGAAACCTGGTTCACTCAACTACGTTTTGAGCATTTTTGTTACTTTTTAAAGCTTTTGCAGAAGGAGAAAACCACTAAAACGGACTGTTTGAAGAATGCTTTAGATTACACTGTTTGTTGGAGCCATTCTGAATACTGCAATGGGATGGCGCTGTTTTTGCCACCAGCCTATTTAACACCAGGGCTAATTAGTGCAGGTGTGGCGCACAGCGAGGCAGATAACTTTTGACCGTGAGGCACGGCGGATTGTGAACCGAATTGTTTGTTTTTCTTTTCGTTATATAAATAAATGGATTGACATATCCGACGTTAAGTTAAGAAGTTTGAAAGTAAGTTATTTTTAGTTTAAGACACAAACAGCACGCCGGAAACCACGAGTACAAAACAACTTAAATGTGCGCCAACAATTAGTCAAAAGTTTGGCTCAGTATGAGAAAAAGACCGATCAAGTTTAGACGGCACGATCCTTGTGCTGTTTGAGCACCTTGTCTTCGACGGCGATCCGCTGAATGGAAACGCTGGCGCGTGCTTTGGATATAGCGTTAGTCGTATACTACGGGCGCAACGCGTCTCACATTGGACAGTGGAGCAAATCACGCAGCCACGGGCGGAGATCGGCGACCGGTAGCGGGGATCGGCGGCGGAGGTCGTTGACGGACAGCGGTGATTGGTAGCGGATGTCGGTGAAAGTACGCTGGAGCCTCACAGTGGATAGTGAGGCAGTCCGAACTCTGTCACGACGGAGGTTGGTGACCGTTCTCACATTGGTCAGTGAGGATTGGACACTACGTCACCAAGTGAAGAAAAGTTGGTTGGACCTGGAACGAGCCGCGAGGTATGAGCAGTTAAACACACACGAGTAGGAAGGAATGAAGCAGAGCTGCCTGCAGTTATTAAAGTGTAAACGGCAAGACTGACGAGAACACAATGGATGGACATTTGGTTTATCGACATTGACATTTTCCAACAAGGACTTGAAATAAGAGACATTTGGGTTTGCAAGAAATGAAAATGTTAATGGTTTGTTTTTTATTCTGATGCTCGTTTTTCATGATATTGTGAAATATTGCTGTTTTCTGGGTGGTTGACTGGAAAACAAGGTAAAATGGATGAAGATCATCAAGGTACTGAGGTAACAAATGTGTCAGCTGACTTACAAAAGGTTAATGAGGATGAAGCCTCCGTGAAAAAAAGGTCTGTAAAATTGACACAAAAAGTACTGCTTTCCAAACTAGGTGGCTTAGAGACACTAAGAAAATCCAAGTTAAGTAAAGCTGCCAATATAAAACAAACTATTCAAGGGTTAATGTGTCAGTCTGGTTATGAAGCTGAAATAAAAGGTAGCTTCAGCAAATATCAAGCTTTGATTAAAGACGCAAAAGTTGCACATAACCAACTGCTTGAGTTGCTACCCGTAGATGAAAAGGAAAGGCATGAAACCTGGTTCAAAGCAAAGCTGTTAAGTGTGAACGAATTTTGCCATTGCGTAGAAAATCGTTTTAAGAGTGCAAATAATGGTACTACTGAAACCGTTGCCCTTGAGGATGATATAGAGCCAACGGATAGTGTATCAAATGTTGGTACATCATCATGCACTAAAAGCCGTACCAGTGAAAGATCAAGTCGATCAAGCAAAGCTGCATTGGAAGTTGCGCAAGCAAAAGCCAGGAAAGCTGCACTCATAGCACGTGCAGCAGCGTTAAAAAAGAAACATGAATTGGAACGGGAGGTGGAATCAATAAGGAAAAAACTGGAACAGGTGGAAATGGATGCTGAGATTGAAGCCTCAGATGCAGAATTGGCAGTACTGCAAACATTTTCAGATCAGGATGGTATGGAGTCGTACTTTGAGAAGCAAAAATCAAAAGAAAGCCCTAACATTTCTGAGGCGAAGTTTGAAAAATCTACAAGATTGATGAGTAATAAAGGTTTATCTACTGCTAATGTTGCACATGCAGTTGATGACAATTCTACACAACAGATTCTGCAAAGGCAAAATGAAATATCCGAGCTGCTCTTACAACAACACAAAGCAAGCCAACTGCCGCCTAGACAACTACCTGTTTTCGAAGGTGACCCATTGAAGTTCAAAATGTTCATGCAAGCTTTCAAGCATTCTGTGGAGGAGAAAGCTGCATCTAAAGGGGATTGCATGTACTTTTTGGAAAGGTACACCAGGGGGCGTCCTCACGACCTTGTGCAAAGCTGTTTACATATGAGTGCGGAGAGAGGTTTTGAAACAGCTAAAGCTCTCCTACGGGAACACTTCGGCAATGAAACAAAGATTACAGCAGCATATATGGAAAAGGTTCTCAACTGGCCTGTGGTGAAGCCTGAAGGTGTTTTGTTTCTACAGGACTATGCATTATTTCTACGTGGATGCTATAATGCAATGTCAGATTTGGAGGACATGAAAGAGCTGGACTTGCCGGCTAACCTCAAAATTATTGTTTCAAAACTTCCTTTTAAATTAAGGGAAAAATTTAGAAGTTCTGCTTGCGGTATTCGGGAGCGACAACTCCGCAAACCTAACTTTAAAGACGTTGTACACTTTGTGGAATATGAAGTAAAAATCTTGTCTGATCCTATTTTTGGTGATATTCAAACTACTGAAAGAGAGAGGCAGGTTAAAAGGGATGTGTATACAGCCAAGTCTAGGTCGAAGCAAGGTAACTTTGCTACAAACGTCTGTGCTGTTAGCAACGTGCAACGCAGGGACACACAGGAAGGTAAACACAGGGAGAGCAACATCGGCATCAATTGTTTATTCTGTTTGCAAGATCACAGTCTGGATGAATGTCAACGACTTGCAAAAAATAAACATCGTGAAAAGATCAACTTCTTAAAGGAAAAAGGAGTATGTTTTGGGTGTCTCAACATTGGGCATTTGAGCAAAAATTGCGATAAGCGGAAAACCTGTGCAAAATGCAAACAGAGCCATCCAACAGCTTTACACATTCACGTCAAACAAGTGGACAAATCGATGAACAGCAGTGGCATCTATCCCAAGGAACCTAAACCAGCTGTAAACCATACGCTTGTGTCAGCTCAGACATTTGGGAGCCAGACCGGGGCCGGTGGTAGTGGAATGCTCTCCATCCTGCCAGTTCAGGTAAAAGCACAAAAGGGCAACAAGGTCATTCAGACTTATGCTTTTCTGGACAATGGCTCGACATCCACATTCTGCTCTGAAGCTCTTATGCGTAGACTTAATCTTACTGGAACAAAGTCCAAAATAGGTTTGTTAACGATGAGCCCAAAGACATCAGTGTCAACATACATTGTGAATGGACTTGAAGTAGCTAGCCTTAATGGAACAAGGTACTACAGTCTTCCAAATGTTTACACACAGAAAAAGATGCCAGTTGACACAGCAAACATCATGAAACCAGAGGACATATCACAGTGGCCTTACCTTGATCACATTGAAATCCCTGAAATTGATGCTACCGTGGAGTTATTAATAGGTACTAATGCTTCAAAGTTGCTAGAACCATGGGAAATTGTGAATAGCCAAGGTGAGGGTCCTTTTGCTGTTAAAACCCTATTAGGGTGGGTGATCAATGGCTTAGGAAAGGATTCTAAAGACAATAGGAACGGCATTGGCTATCCTTCTGTTTCTGTAAACAGATTATCTGTAGAATCACTTCAGCTGTTATTGGAGAAGCAGTACCAAAGTGACTTCAATGAGAAAATCGCCGACGACAATGAAGAAATGTCAAGGCAAGAGGCAAGATTCATTAAAATAATGGATCAATCTGTAAAGTTAAAGGACGGACATTACAGTTTAAAGCTGCCATTTAAAGCCCAAGAGGTAACTCTGCCAAACAACCGTTGTATTGCTCAACAGCGCCTCATTGGACTAAGAAGGAAAATGGAAAGAAATGAGAAATTCCACCAAGAATACACAAGCTTTCTTGAAAATGTCATCAGCAGTGGCTATGCAGAAATGGTACCACAGGATGAGTTGCGTTGTGGAGAAGATAACCTGTTCTATATACCTCATCATGGCGTATATCACCCAAGGAAGGGCAAGTTGCGAGTTGTCTTCGACTGTGGAGCTAAGTTTAAAGAAACTTCTTTGAACGAACAACTTCTGCAGGGTCCGAACCTTACAAGTTCCTTAATAGGAGTGTTTGTACGATTCAGACAAGAACCAGTTGCTTTTATGTCTGATGTGAAGTCTATGTTCTATCAAGTTAGAGTGGCCGATGAAGACAAAGACTTTCTAAGGTTCCTGTGGTGGCCTAATGGAGATCTGCACAAGCAAGTTGAAGAATATAGAATGACTGTACATCTCTTTGGAGCAGTGTCGTCGCCTAGTTGTGCATGTTATGCTCTAAGGAAGACAGCAGACGACAGTCGGAATGGATTTTCGGATGAAGTGATTGACACGGTATATAAAAATTTCTATGTGGACGATTGTCTGAAAAGCTCACCGTCTGCGCAGAAAGCAGTACAGATTGTCCAGGACCTGACTGAACTTTGCCAGAAAGGAGGGTTTCATCTTACACAGTGGATAAGTAGCAGTCGCAAAGTCCTTGAAACAATTCCTGAGAAAGAACATTCTCAAAGTGTGAGTGAACTAAATTTGGACATAGACGAACTTCCGGTGGAAAGAGCACTGGGGCTACATTGGTGTCTGGAAAATGACAAGTTTAACTTCCATGTAAACTGCAAGGAACGGATGCAAACACGGCGAGGGATCTTATCAGTCACTAGTGCAGTGTACGATCCCTTAGGGTACGTTGCGCCAGTCCTTCTTCCAGCCAAGCACATATTACAAGAGTTGTGCAAAAGGAACTATGGCTGGGATGAAGAAGTTCCACAAATCTTAAAACAGCAGTGGATAAAGTGGTTAACTGACCTGAAAGAGATCTCAGAGTTCCGAGTGAGTAGGTGCTTGAAACCACATGACTTTGGAACACCAGTCCACGCCCAGTTGCATCACTTTGCCGATGCCAGCGAAAGGGGATATGGTACGGTAACTTACCTAAGGTTGCAGAACAAAGCAGGTCATGTTCATATTTCCTTTCTTCTTGGAAAGTCCAGAGTAACACCTCTTAAACCCGTAACCATTCCTCGTTTGGAACTCACTGCTGCCGTTTTGGCTGTTCGAGTGGACAGGATGGTAAAATCAGAGTTACAGCTTTCTTTGTCAGAATCCTGTTTCTGGACTGATAGTACTACAGTCTTAAAGTACATCAGCAATGAAAACAAAAGGTTTCGAACATTTGTGGCCAACAGAGTAGCCATCATTAGGGAATCTTCAGAGCCAGCGCAGTGGCGCTATGTTCACACAAAACAAAATCCTGCAGATGACGCATCTAGAGGACTGACAGTCCATAAGCTTTTGAACAGCAAAACATGGCTATCGGGTCCGGAATTCCTGTGGAGAGCAAGAGAAACATGGTTACAGTACGAAGTGGAGTCCACATTGGAGGAGGAGGATCCAGAGGTCAAAGTGGAAATCTCCACAAACGCAATAACCATTCAAGAGGATAATGCAACCAGCCAACTCATCACCTATTTCTCTGACTGGAAAAGGTTGAAAGTCGCAGTTGCATGGTTGCTGTTGGTCAAAGGGACTCTATTGGAGTTGAGTCAAAGAAGGAAGCAACTGGTGAAAGATGGAATGGCTAATCTTGATGTTGACAGAAAAATGTTGGAAGCCAGAAAGTCATTGAAACGAGAAGGTGTATCAACGGAGGATCTATTAGCAGCAGAAAATGCTATCCTTCAGTTCTGTCAGAGGGAAAGATTTGACACTGAGATTTGTGCACTAAAGACAGGAAAACCTGTTAAAGGGTGTAGCCCTATCTACAAGCTGAATCCTGTCTTAGAGGAAGGACTGGTAAGAGTTGGTGGAAGATTGTCCAGGACTGCAATGCCCGAAGAGAGCAAACATCCAGTCATCCTGTGTAAAGATCAGCACATCTCCATGTTAATTCTTAAACATATTCATGAACAGACAAGACACGGTGGGAGAAATTACATCCTTTCCAAATTGAGAGAAAGGTTCTGGGTAACTCATGCCAATGCAGCGGCAAGGAAAATCTTGTCAAGTTGTCCTTTTTGCAGACGTCACCAAGGAAAAATGTGTGACCAAAAAATGTCGGATCTCCCCAACGAGAGGATTACTCCAGACTTGCCTCCATTTACTAATGTGGGAGTGGACTATTTTGGGCCTATTGAAGTAAAACAAGGACGTTCTTATGTGAAACGTTATGGGGTTATCTTTACATGCATGGCCAGCAGGGCAATTCATTTAGAAGTGGCACACTCGTTAGACACAGACTCCTGCATCAGTGCTATTCGTCGATTCATATGCCGGAGAGGACCCGTGGCACACTTTCGCTCAGACAATGGCACAAATTTCACCGGTGCAGAAAAGGAACTAAAAAGAGCAATTGCAGAATTAAACCACAGATCAATTGAGAAGGCTTTAATTCATGACAATATCAAGTGGACGTTCAACCCACCTGCAGCTTCCCATCATGGCGGTGCTTGGGAAAGCATGATCAGACTGGTCAGGAAGGTCTTGGTATCTGTTTTACATCTACAGACTCTAACTGATGAAACGTTAGTCACAGTCTTATGCGAAGCCGAAGCAATCTTGAATGACCGACCAATTACGAGAGTTTCAGAGGATCCTAATGATTTAGAGCCACTAACACCTAATCATCTTCTTACTTTGAAAAGAAAACCAGTTTTGCCTCCAGGTCTGTTTGATCAAAAGGACCAGTACGTAAGACGAAGATGGAAACAGGCTCAATATCTTTCAGATTTGTTCTGGAAAAGGTGGACGAAAGAGTATCTTGCAACGCTACAGGAAAGACAAAAGTGGAACAAAACACAACGTAATCTTTTGGAAGGAGATATTGTTTTGATTGCAGATGCTACAGCACCACGAAATTCTTGGATGATTGGAAGGATTATTAAAGCCTTTCCAGACAAATCAGGCATAGTTAGATCTGTGCAAATCAAAACCAAAACAAATGTAATTGAAAGGCCAGTGACAAAATTAGGACTATTGGTAGAGCAGTCAATGTAAAAGTAAAACAAACGCACCAAAAGAGGGTCAATTTGTTTGTTTGTTTATTATTTTTGTTTGCAAACGTAAGTTTCGTTGTATGAATGTCTCCATACATGAATTGTTTATAATTGTCATGTCTTGAAGTGTCATGAACAATTAGGGGCCGGTTGTGTTGGAGCCATTCTGAATACTGCAATGGGATGGCGCTGTTTTTGCCACCAGCCTATTTAACACCAGGGCTAATTAGTGCAGGTGTGGCGCACAGCGAGGCAGATAACTTTTGACCGTGAGGCACGGCGGATTGTGAACCGAATTGTTTGTTTTTCTTTTCGTTATATAAATAAATGGATTGACATATCCGACGTTAAGTTAAGAAGTTTGAAAGTAAGTTATTTTTAGTTTAAGACACAAACAGCACGCCGGAAACCACGAGTACAAAACAACTTAAATGTGCGCCAACACTGTTTGTATCAAGCAAATGACCTGTTTTCATCATTATCATTATGGTATAATGGATTAAGTATAGTTTTGGAACCTGATTCACTTAACTACGTTTTGACCATTATTGTAACTTTGTAAAGCTTTTGCAGAAGGAGAAAACAGCTAAAACGGACTGTATGAAGAATGTTGAGCTTACACTGTTTTTAACAAGCAAATGACCAGTTTTCATCATTATCATTATGGTATAACGGATTAAGTATAGTTTTGGAACCTGATTCACTCAACTACGTTTTGACCATTTTTGTTAGTTTTTAAAGCTTTTGCAGAAGGAGAAAACCACTAAAACGGACTGTTTGAAGAATGCTTTAGATTACACTGTTTGTATCAAGCAAATGACCTGTTTTCATCATCATCATTATGGTTTAATGGATTAGGTATAGTTTTGGAACCTGATTCACTCAACTACGTTTTGACCATTTTTGTTACTTTTTAAAGCTTTTGCAGAAGGAGAAAACCACTAAAACGGACTGTTTGAAGAATGCTTTAGATTACACTGTTTGTATCAAGCAAATGACCTGTTTTCATCATCATCATTATGGTTTAATGGATTAGGTATAGTTTTGGAACCTGATTCACTCAACTACGTTTTGACCATTTTTGTTACTTTTTAAAGCTTTTGCAGAAGGAGAAAACCACTAAAACGGACTGTTTGAAGAATGCTTTAGATTACACTGTTTGTATCAAGCAAATGACCTGTTTTCATCATCATCATTATGGTTTAATGGATTAGGTATAGTTTTGGAACCTGATTCACTCAACTACGTTTTGACCATTTTTGTTACTTTTTAAAGCTTTTGCAGAAGGAGAAAACCACTAAAACGGACTGTTTGAAGAATGCTTTAGATTACACTGTTTGTATCAAGCAAATGACCTGTTTTCATCATTATCATTATGGTATAAAGGATTAAGTATAGTTTTGAAACCTGGTTCACTCAACTACGTTTTGAGCATTTTTGTTACTTTTTAAAGCTTTTGCAGAAGGAGAAAACCACTAAAACGGACTGTTTGAAGAATGCTTTAGATTACACTGTTTGTATCAAGCAAATGACCTGTTTTCATCATCATCATTATGGTTTAATGGATTAGGTATAGTTTTGGAACCTGATTCACTCAACTACGTTTTGACCATTATTGTAACTTTGTAAAGCTTTTGCAGAAGGAGAAAACAGCTAAAACGGACTGTATGAAGAATGTTTAGCTTACACTGTTTCTAACAGGCAAATGACCTGTTTTCATCATTATCATTATCGTATAATGGATTAAGTATAGTTTTGAAACCTGGTTCACTCAACTACGTTTTGAGCATTTTTGGTACTTTTTAAAGCTTTTGCAGAAGGAGAAAACCACTAAAACGGACTGTTTGAAGAATGCTTTAGATTACACTGTTTGTATCAAGCAAATGACCTGTTTTCATCATCATCATTATGGTTTAATGGATTAGGTATAGTTTTGGAACCTGATTCACTCAACTACGTTTTGACCATTATTGTAACTTTGTAAAGCTTTTGCAGAAGGAGAAAACAGCTAAAACGGACTGTATGAAGAATGTTTAGCTTACACTGTTTTTAACAAGCAAATGACCAGTTTTCATCATTATCATTATGGTATAATGGATTAAGTATAGTTTTAAAACCTGGTTCACTCAACTACGTTTTGAGCATTTTTGTTACTTTTTAAAGCTTTTGCAGAAGGAGAAAACCACTAAAACGGACGGTAAGAGGAATGCTTTAGCTTACACTGTTTCTAACAGGCAAATGACCTGTTTTCATCATTATCATTATGGTATAATGGATTAAGTATAGTTTTGAAACCTGGTTCACTCAACTACGTTTTGAGCATTTTTGTTACTTTTTAAAGCTTTTGCAGAAGGAGAAAACCACTAAAACGGACTGTTTGAAGAATGCTTTAGATTACACTGTTTGTATCAAGCAAATGACCTGTTTTCATCATCATCATTATGGTTTAATGGATTAGGTATAGTTTTGGAACCTGATTCACTCAACTACGTTTTGACCATTATTGTAACTTTGTAAAGCTTTTGCAGAAGGAGAAAACAGCTAAAACGGACTGTATGAAGAATGTTTAGCTTACACTGTTTTTAACAAGCAAATGACCAGTTTTCATCATTATCATTATGGTATAATGGATTAAGTATAGTTTTAAAACCTGGTTCACTCAACTACGTTTTGAGCATTTTTGTTACTTTTTAAAGCTTTTGCAGAAGGAGAAAACCACTAAAACGGACGGTAAGAGGAATGCTTTAGCTTACACTGTTTCTAACAGGCAAATGACCTGTTTTCATCATTATCATTATGGTATAATGGATTAAGTATAGTTTTGAAACCTGGTTCACTCAACTACGTTTTGAGCATTTTTGTTACTTTTTAAAGCTTTTGCAGAAGGAGAAAACCACTAAAACGGACTGTTTGAAGAATGCTTTAGATTACACTGTTTGTATCAAGCAAATGACCTGTTTTCATCATCATCATTATGGTTTAATGGATTAGGTATAGTTTTGGAACCTGATTCACTCAACTACGTTTTGACCATTTTTGTTACTTTTTAAAGCTTTTGCAGAAGGAGAAAACCACTAAAACGGACTGTTTGAAGAATGCTTTAGATTACACTGTTTGTATCAAGCAAATGACCTGTTTTCATCATTATCATTATGGTATAAAGGATTAAGTATAGTTTTGAAACCTGGTTCACTCAACTACGTTTTGAGCATTTTTGGTACTTTTTAAAGCTTTTGCAGAAGGAGAAAACCAATAAAACGGACTGTTTGAAGAATGCTTTAGATTACACTGTTTGTATCAAGCAAATGACCTGTTTTCATCATCATCATTATGGTTTAATGGATTAGGTATAGTTTTGGAACCTGATTCACTCAACTACGTTTTGACCATTATTGTAACTTTGTAAAGCTTTTGCAGAAGGAGAAAACAGCTAAAACGGACTGTATGAAGAATGTTTAGCTTACACTGTTTCTAACAGGCAAATGACCTGTTTTCATCATTATCATTATGGTATAATGGATTAAGTATAGTTTTGAAACCTGGTTCACTCAACTACGTTTTGAGCATTTTTGTTACTTTTTAAAGCTTTTGCAGAAGGAGAAAACCACTAAAACGGACTGTTTGAAGAATGCTTTAGATTACACTGTTTGTATCAAGCAAATGACCTGTTTTCATCATCATCATTATGGTTTAATGGATTAGGTATAGTTTTGGAACCTGATTCACTCAACTACGTTTTGACCATTATTGTAACTTTGTAAAGCTTTTGCAGAAGGAGAAAACAGCTAAAACGGACTGTATGAAGAATGTTTAGCTTACACTGTTTTTAACAAGCAAATGACCAGTTTTCATCATTATCATTATGGTATAATGGATTAAGTATAGTTTTAAAACCTGGTTCACTCAACTACGTTTTGAGCATTTTTGTTAGTTTTTAAAGCTTTTGCAGAAGGCAAAAACCACTAAAACGGACGGTAAGAGGAATGCTTTAGCTTACACTGTTTCTAACAGGCAAATTACCTGTTTTCATCATTATCATTATGGTATAATGGATTAAGTATAGTTTTGAAACCTGGTTCACTCAACTACGTTTTGAGCATTTTTGGTACTTTTTAAAGCTTTTGCAGAAGGAGAAAACCACTAAAACGGACTGTTTGAAGAATGCTTTAGATTACACTGTTTGTATCAAGCAAATGACCTGTTTTCATCATCATCATTATGGTTTAATGGATTAGGTATAGTTTTGGAACCTGATTCACTCAACTACGTTTTGACCATTATTGTAACTTTGTAAAGCTTTTGCAGAAGGAGAAAACAGCTAAAACGGACTGTATGAAGAATGTTTAGCTTACACTGTTTTTAACAAGCAAATGACCAGTTTTCATCATTATCATTATGGTATAATGGATTAAGTATAGTTTTAAAACCTGGTTCACTCAACTACGTTTTGAGCATTTTTGTTACTTTTTAAAGCTTTTGCAGAAGGAGAAAACCACTAAAACGGACGGTAAGAGGAATGCTTTAGCTTACACTGTTTCTAACAGGCAAATGACCTGTTTTCATCATTATCATTATGGTATAATGGATTAAGTATAGTTTTGAAACCTGGTTCACTCAACTACGTTTTGAGCATTTTTGTTACTTTTTAAAGCTTTTGCAGAAGGAGAAAACCACTAAAACGGACGGTAAGAGGAATGCTTTAGCTTACACTGTTTCTAACAGGCAAATGACCTGTTTTCATCATCATCATTATGGTTTAATGGATTAGGTATAGTTTTGGAACCTGATTCACTCAACTACGTTTTGACCATTATTGTAACTTTGTAAAGCTTTTGCAGAAGGAGAAAACAGCTAAAACGGACTGTATGAAGAATGTTTAGCTTACACTGTTTTTAACAAGCAAATGACCAGTTTTCATCATTATCATTATGGTATAATGGATTAAGTATAGTTTTAAAACCTGGTTCACTCAACTACGTTTTGAGCATTTTTGTTACTTTTTAAAGCTTTTGCAGAAGGAGAAAACCACTAAAACGGACTGTTTGAAGAATGCTTTAGATTACACTGTTTGTATCAAGCAAATGACCTGTTTTCATCATCATCATTATGGTTTAATGGATTAGGTATAGTTTTGGAACCTGATTCACTCAACTACGTTTTGACCATTTTTGTTACTTTTTAAAGCTTTTGCAGAAGGAGAAAACCACTAAAACGGACTGTTTGAAGAATGCTTTAGATTACACTGTTTGTATCAAGCAAATGACCTGTTTTCATCATCATCATTATGGTTTAATGGATTAGGTATAGTTTTGGAACCTGATTCACTCAACTACGTTTTGACCATTATTGTAACTTTGTAAAGCTTTTGCAGAAGGAGAAAACAGCTAAAACGGACTGTATGAAGAATGTTTAGCTTACACTGTTTTTAACAAGCAAATGACCAGTTTTCATCATTATCATTATGGTATAATGGATTAAGTATAGTTTTAAAACCTGGTTCACTCAACTACGTTTTGAGCATTTTTGTTAGTTTTTAAAGCTTTTGCAGAAGGCAAAAACCACTAAAACGGACGGTAAGAGGAATGCTTTAGCTTACACTGTTTCTAACAGGCAAATTACCTGTTTTCATCATTATCATTATGGTATAATGGATTAAGTATAGTTTTGAAACCTGGTTCACTCAACTACGTTTTGAGCATTTTTGGTACTTTTTAAAGCTTTTGCAGAAGGAGAAAACCACTAAAACGGACTGTTTGAAGAATGTTTAGCTTACACTGTTTTTAACAAGCAAATGACCAGTTTTCATCATTATCATTATGGTATAATGGATTAAGTATAGTTTTAAAACCTGGTTCACTCAACTACGTTTTGAGCATTTTTGTTACTTTTTAAAGCTTTTGCAGAAGGAGAAAACCACTAAAACGGACGGTAAGAGGAATGCTTTAGCTTACACTGTTTCTAACAGGCAAATGACCTGTTTTCATCATTATCATTATGGTATAATGGATTAAGTATAGTTTTGAAACCTGGTTCACTCAACTACGTTTTGAGCATTTTTGTTACTTTTTAAAGCTTTTGCAGAAGGAGAAAACCACTAAAACGGACGGTAAGAGGAATGCTTTAGCTTACACTGTTTCTAACAGGCAAATGACCTGTTTTCATCATCATCATTATGGTTTAATGGATTAGGTATAGTTTTGGAACCTGATTCACTCAACTACGTTTTGACCATTATTGTAACTTTGTAAAGCTTTTGCAGAAGGAGAAAACAGCTAAAACGGACTGTATGAAGAATGTTTAGCTTACACTGTTTTTAACAAGCAAATGACCAGTTTTCATCATTATCATTATGGTATAATGGATTAAGTATAGTTTTAAAACCTGGTTCACTCAACTACGTTTTGAGCATTTTTGTTACTTTTTAAAGCTTTTGCAGAAGGAGAAAACCACTAAAACGGACTGTTTGAAGAATGCTTTAGATTACACTGTTTGTATCAAGCAAATGACCTGTTTTCATCATTATCATTATGGTATAAAGGATTAAGTATAGTTTTGAAACCTGGTTCACTCAACTACGTTTTGAGCATTTTTGGTACTTTTTAAAGCTTTTGCAGAAGGAGAAAACCACTAAAACGGACTGTTTGAAGAATGCTTTAGATTACACTGTTTGTATCAAGCAAATGACCTGTTTTCATCATTATCATTATGGTATAATGGATTAAGTATAGTTTTGGAACCTGATTCACTTAACTACGTTTTGACCATTATTGTAACTTTGTAAAGCTTTTGCAGAAGGAGAAAACCACTAAAACGGACTGTTTGAAGAATGCTTTAGATTACACTGTTTGTATCAAGCAAATGACCTGTTTTCATCATTATCATTATGGTATAATGGATTAAGTATAGTTTTGGAACCTGATTCACTTAACTACGTTTTGACCATTATTGTAACTTTGTAAAGCTTTTGCAGAAGGAGAAAACCACTAAAACGGACTGTTTGAAGAATGCTTTAGATTACACTGTTTGTATCAAGCAAATGACCTGTTTTCATCATTATCATTATGGTATAATGGATTAAGTATAGTTTTGAAACCTGGTTCACTCAACTACGTTTTGAGCATTTTTGTTACTTTTTAAAGCTTTTGCAGAAGGAGAAAACCACTAAAACGGACTGTTTGAAGAATGCTTTAGATTACACTGTTTGTATCAAGCAAATGACCTGTTTTCATCATCATCATTATGGTTTAATGGATTAGGTATAGTTTTGGAACCTGATTCACTCAACTACGTTTTGACCATTATTGTAACTTTGTAAAGCTTTTGCAGAAGGAGAAAACAGCTAAAACGGACTGTATGAAGAATGTTTAGCTTACACTGTTTTTAACAAGCAAATGACCAGTTTTCATCATTATCATTATGGTATAATGGATTAAGTATAGTTTTAAAACCTGGTTCACTCAACTACGTTTTGAGCATTTTTGTTAGTTTTTAAAGCTTTTGCAGAAGGCAAAAACCACTAAAACGGACGGTAAGAGGAATGCTTTAGCTTACACTGTTTCTAACAGGCAAATGACCTGTTTTCATCATTATCATTATGGTATAATGGATTAAGTATAGTTTTGAAACCTGGTTCACTCAACTACGTTTTGAGCATTTTTGGTACTTTTTAAAGCTTTTGCAGAAGGAGAAAACCACTAAAACGGACTGTTTGAAGAATGCTTTAGATTACACTGTTTGTATCAAGCAAATGACCTGTTTTCATCATCATCATTATGGTTTAATGGATTAGGTATAGTTTTGGAACCTGATTCACTCAACTACGTTTTGACCATTATTGTAACTTTGTAAAGCTTTTGCAGAAGGAGAAAACAGCTAAAACGGACTGTATGAAGAATGTTTAGCTTACACTGTTTTTAACAAGCAAATGACCAGTTTTCATCATTATCATTATGGTATAATGGATTAAGTATAGTTTTAAAACCTGGTTCACTCAACTACGTTTTGAGCATTTTTGTTACTTTTTAAAGCTTTTGCAGAAGGCAAAAACCACTAAAACGGCAGTAAGAGGAATGCTTTAGCTTACACTGTTTCTAACAGGCAAATGACCTGTTTTCATCATTATCATTATGGTATAATGGATTAAGTATAGTTTTGAAACCTGGTTCACTCAACTACGTTTTGAGCATTTTTGGTACTTTTTAAAGCTTTTGCAGAAGGAGAAAACCACTAAAACGGACTGTTTGAAGAATGCTTTAGATTACACTGTTTGTATCAAGCAAATGACCTGTTTTCATCATCATCATTATGGTTTAATGGATTAGGTATAGTTTTGGAACCTGATTCACTCAACTACGTTTTGACCATTATTGTAACTTTGTAAAGCTTTTGCAGAAGGAGAAAACAGCTAAAACGGACTGTATGAAGAATGTTTAGCTTACACTGTTTTTAACAAGCAAATGACCAGTTTTCATCATTATCATTATGGTATAATGGATTAAGTATAGTTTTAAAACCTGGTTCACTCAACTACGTTTTGAGCATTTTTGTTACTTTTTAAAGCTTTTGCAGAAGGAGAAAACCACTAAAACGGACGGTAAGAGGAATGCTTTAGCTTACACTGTTTCTAACAGGCAAATGACCTGTTTTCATCATTATCATTATGGTATAATGGATTAAGTATAGTTTTGAAACCTGGTTCACTCAACTACGTTTTGAGCATTTTTGTTACTTTTTAAAGCTTTTGCAGAAGGAGAAAACCACTAAAACGGACTGTTTGAAGAATGCTTTAGATTACACTGTTTGTATCAAGCAAATGACCTGTTTTCATCATCATCATTATGGTTTAATGGATTAGGTATAGTTTTGGAACCTGATTCACTCAACTACGTTTTGACCATTATTGTAACTTTGTAAAGCTTTTGCAGAAGGAGAAAACAGCTAAAACGGACTGTATGAAGAATTTTTAGCTTACACTGTTTTTAACAAGCAAATGACCAGTTTTCATCATTATCATTATGGTATAATGGATTAAGTATAGTTTTAAAACCTGGTTCACTCAACTACGTTTTGAGCATTTTTGTTACTTTTTAAAGCTTTTGCAGAAGGAGAAAACCACTAAAACGGACTGTTTGAAGAATGCTTTAGATTACACTGTTTGTATCAAGCAAATGACCTGTTTTCATCATCATCATTATGGTATAAAGGATTAAGTATAGTTTTGAAACCTGGTTCACTCAACTACGTTTTGAGCATTTTTGGTACTTTTTAAAGCTTTTGCAGAAGGAGAAAACCACTAAAACGGACTGTTTGAAGAATGCTTTAGATTACACTGTTTGTATCAAGCAAATGACCTGTTTTCATCATTATCATTATGGTATAATGGATTAAGTATAGTTTTGGAACCTGATTCACTTAACTACGTTTTGACCATTATTGTAACTTTGTAAAGCTTTTGCAGAAGGAGAAAACAGCTAAAACGGACTGTATGAAGAATGTTGAGCTTACACTGTTTTTAACAAGCAAATGACCAGTTTTCATCATTATCATTATGGTATAATGGATTAAGTATAGTTTTGGAACCTGATTCACTCAACTACGTTTTGACCATTTTTGTTAGTTTTTAAAGCTTTTGCAGAAGGAGAAAACCACTAAAACGGACTGTTTGAAGAATGCTTTAGATTACACTGTTTGTATCAAGCAAATGACCTGTTTTCATCATCATCATTATGGTTTAATGGATTAGGTATAGTTTTGGAACCTGGTTCACTCAACTACGTTTTGAGCATTTTTGTTACTTTTTAAAGCTTTTGCAGAAGGAGAAAACCACTAAAACGGACTGTTTGAAGAATGCTTTAGATTACACTGTTTGTATCAAGCAAATGACCTGTTTTCATCATCATCATTATGGTTTAATGGATTAGGTATAGTTTTGGAACCTGATTCACTCAACTACGTTTTGACCATTATTGTAACTTTGTAAAGCTTTTGCAGAAGGAGAAAACAGCTAAAACGGACTGTATGAAGAATGTTTAGCTTACACTGTTTTTAACAAGCAAATGACCAGTTTTCATCATTATCATTATGGTATAATGGATTAAGTATAGTTTTAAAACCTGGTTCACTCAACTACGTTTTGAGCATTTTTGTTAGTTTTTAAAGCTTTTGCAGAAGGCAAAAACCACTAAAACGGACGGTAAGAGGAATGCTTTAGCTTACACTGTTTCTAACAGGCAAATGACCTGTTTTCATCATTATCATTATGGTATAATGGATTAAGTATAGTTTTGAAACCTGGTTCACTCAACTACGTTTTGAGCATTTTTGGTACTTTTTAAAGCTTTTGCAGAAGGAGAAAACCACTAAAACGGACTGTTTGAAGAATGCTTTAGATTACACTGTTTGTATCAAGCAAATGACCTGTTTTCATCATCATCATTATGGTTTAATGGATTAGGTATAGTTTTGGAACCTGATTCACTCAACTACGTTTTGACCATTATTGTAACTTTGTAAAGCTTTTGCAGAAGGAGAAAACAGCTAAAACGGACTGTATGAAGAATGTTTAGCTTACACTGTTTTTAACAAGCAAATGACCAGTTTTCATCATTATCATTATGGTATAATGGATTAAGTATAGTTTTAAAACCTGGTTCACTCAACTACGTTTTGAGCATTTTTGTTACTTTTTAAAGCTTTTGCAGAAGGAGAAAACCACTAAAACGGACTGTTTGAAGAATGCTTTAGATTACACTGTTTGTATCAAGCAAATGACCTGTTTTCATCATTATCATTATGGTATAAAGGATTAAGTATAGTTTTGAAACCTGGTTCACTCAACTACGTTTTGAGCATTATTGTAACTTTGTAAAGCTTTTGCAGAAGGAGAAAACAGCTAAAACGGACTGTTTGAAGAATGCTTTAGATTACACTGTTTGTATCAAGCAAATGACCTGTTTTCATCATCATCATTATGGTTTAATGGATTAGGTATAGTTTTGGAACCTGATTCACTCAACTACGTTTTGACCATTATTGTAACTTTGTAAAGCTTTTGCAGAAGGAGAAAACAGCTAAAACGGACTGTATGAAGAATGTTTAGCTTACACTGTTTTTAACAAGCAAATGACCAGTTTTCATCATTATCATTATGGTATAATGGATTAAGTATAGTTTTAAAACCTGGTTCACTCAACTACGTTTTGAGCATTTTTGTTACTTTTTAAAGCTTTTGCAGAAGGCAAAAACCACTAAAACGGACGGTAAGAGGAATGCTTTAGCTTACACTGTTTCTAACAGGCAAATGACCTGTTTTCATCATTATCATTATGGTATAATGGATTAAGTATAGTTTTGAAACCTGGTTCACTCAACTACGTTTTGAGCATTTTTGTTACTTTTTAAAGCTTTTGCAGAAGGAGAAAACCACTAAAACGGACTGTTTGAAGAATGCTTTAGATTACACTGTTTGTATCAAGCAAATGACCTGTTTTCATCATCATCATTATGGTTTAATGGATTAGGTATAGTTTTGGAACCTGATTCACTCAACTACGTTTTGACCATTATTGTAACTTTGTAAAGCTTTTGCAGAAGGAGAAAACAGCTAAAACGGACTGTATGAAGAATGTTTAGCTTACACTGTTTTTAACAAGCAAATGACCAGTTTTCATCATTATCATTATGGTATAATGGATTAAGTATAGTTTTAAAACCTGGTTCACTCAACTACGTTTTGAGCATTTTTGTTACTTTTTAAAGCTTTTGCAGAAGGAGAAAACCACTAAAACGGACTGTTTGAAGAATGCTTTAGATTACACTGTTTGTATCAAGCAAATGACCTGTTTTCATCATTATCATTATGGTATAAAGGATTAAGTATAGTTTTGAAACCTGGTTCACTCAACTACGTTTTGAGCATTATTGTAACTTTGTAAAGCTTTTGCAGAAGGAGAAAACAGCTAAAACGGACTGTTTGAAGAATGCTTTAGATTACACTGTTTGTATCAAGCAAATGACCTGTTTTCATCATCATCATTATGGTTTAATGGATTAGGTATAGTTTTGGAACCTGATTCACTCAACTACGTTTTGACCATTATTGTAACTTTGTAAAGCTTTTGCAGAAGGAGAAAACAGCTAAAACGGACTGTATGAAGAATGTTTAGCTTACACTGTTTTTAACAAGCAAATGACCAGTTTTCATCATTATCATTATGGTATAATGGATTAAGTATAGTTTTAAAACCTGGTTCACTCAACTACGTTTTGAGCATTTTTGTTACTTTTTAAAGCTTTTGCAGAAGGCAAAAACCACTAAAACGGACGGTAAGAGGAATGCTTTAGCTTACACTGTTTCTAACAGGCAAATGACCTGTTTTCATCATTATCATTATGGTATAATGGATTAAGTATAGTTTTGAAACCTGGTTCACTCAACTACGTTTTGAGCATTTTTGGTACTTTTTAAAGCTTTTGCAGAAGGAGAAAACCACTAAAACGGACTGTTTGAAGAATGCTTTAGATTACACTGTTTGTATCAAGCAAATGACCTGTTTTCATCATCATCATTATGGTTTAATGGATTAGGTATAGTTTTGGAACCTGATTCACTCAACTACGTTTTGACCATTATTGTAACTTTGTAAAGCTTTTGCAGAAGGAGAAAACAGCTAAAACGGACTGTATGAAGAATGTTTAGCTTACACTGTTTTTAACAAGCAAATGACCAGTTTTCATCATTATCATTATGGTATAATGGATTAAGTATAGTTTTAAAACCTGGTTCACTCAACTACGTTTTGAGCATTTTTGTTACTTTTTAAAGCTTTTGCAGAAGGAGAAAACCACTAAAACGGACGGTAAGAGGAATGCTTTAGCTTACACTGTTTCTAACAGGCAAATGACCTGTTTTCATCATTATCATTATGGTATAATGGATTAAGTATAGTTTTGAAACCTGGTTCACTCAACTACGTTTTGAGCATTTTTGTTACTTTTTAAAGCTTTTGCAGAAGGAGAAAACCACTAAAACGGACTGTTTGAAGAATGCTTTAGATTACACTGTTTGTATCAAGCAAATGACCTGTTTTCATCATCATCATTATGGTTTAATGGATTAGGTATAGTTTTGGAACCTGATTCACTCAACTACGTTTTGACCATTATTGTAACTTTGTAAAGCTTTTGCAGAAGGAGAAAACAGCTAAAACGGACTGTATGAAGAATGTTTAGCTTACACTGTTTTTAACAAGCAAATGACCAGTTTTCATCATTATCATTATGGTATAATGGATTAAGTATAGTTTTAAAACCTGGTTCACTCAACTACGTTTTGAGCATTTTTGTTACTTTTTAAAGCTTTTGCAGAAGGAGAAAACCACTAAAACGGACTGTTTGAAGAATGCTTTAGATTACACTGTTTGTATCAAGCAAATGACCTGTTTTCATCATTATCATTATGGTATAAAGGATTAAGTATAGTTTTGAAACCTGGTTCACTCAACTACGTTTTGAGCATTATTGTAACTTTGTAAAGCTTTTGCAGAAGGAGAAAACAGCTAAAACGGACTGTTTGAAGAATGCTTTAGATTACACTGTTTGTATCAAGCAAATGACCTGTTTTCATCATCATCATTATGGTTTAATGGATTAGGTATAGTTTTGGAACCTGATTCACTCAACTACGTTTTGACCATTATTGTAACTTTGTAAAGCTTTTGCAGAAGGAGAAAACAGCTAAAACGGACTGTATGAAGAATGTTTAGCTTACACTGTTTTTAACAAGCAAATGACCAGTTTTCATCATTATCATTATGGTATAATGGATTAAGTATAGTTTTAAAACCTGGTTCACTCAACTACGTTTTGAGCATTTTTGTTACTTTTTAAAGCTTTTGCAGAAGGCAAAAACCACTAAAACGGACGGTAAGAGGAATGCTTTAGCTTACACTGTTTCTAACAGGCAAATGACCTGTTTTCATCATTATCATTATGGTATAATGGATTAAGTATAGTTTTGAAACCTGGTTCACTCAACTACGTTTTGAGCATTTTTGTTACTTTTTAAAGCTTTTGCAGAAGGAGAAAACCACTAAAACGGACTGTTTGAAGAATGCTTTAGATTACACTGTTTGTATCAAGCAAATGACCTGTTTTCATCATCATCATTATGGTTTAATGGATTAGGTATAGTTTTGGAACCTGATTCACTCAACTACGTTTTGACCATTATTGTAACTTTGTAAAGCTTTTGCAGAAGGAGAAAACAGCTAAAACGGACTGTATGAAGAATGTTTAGCTTACACTGTTTTTAACAAGCAAATGACCAGTTTTCATCATTATCATTATGGTATAATGGATTAAGTATAGTTTTAAAACCTGGTTCACTCAACTACGTTTTGAGCATTTTTGTTACTTTTTAAAGCTTTTGCAGAAGGAGAAAACCACTAAAACGGACGGTAAGAGGAATGCTTTAGCTTACACTGTTTCTAACAGGCAAATGACCTGTTTTCATCATTATCATTATGGTATAATGGATTAAGTATAGTTTTGAAACCTGGTTCACTCAACTACGTTTTGAGCATTTTTGTTACTTTTTAAAGCTTTTGCAGAAGGAGAAAACCACTAAAACGGACTGTTTGAAGAATGCTTTAGATTACACTGTTTGTATCAAGCAAATGACCTGTTTTCATCATCATCATTATGGTTTAATGGATTAGGTATAGTTTTGGAACCTGATTCACTCAACTACGTTTTGACCATTATTGTAACTTTGTAAAGCTTTTGCAGAAGGAGAAAACAGCTAAAACGGACTGTATGAAGAATTTTTAGCTTACACTGTTTTTAACAAGCAAATGACCAGTTTTCATCATTATCATTATGGTATAATGGATTAAGTATAGTTTTAAAACCTGGTTCACTCAACTACGTTTTGAGCATTTTTGTTACTTTTTAAAGCTTTTGCAGAAGGAGAAAACCACTAAAACGGACTGTTTGAAGAATGCTTTAGATTACACTGTTTGTATCAAGCAAATGACCTGTTTTCATCATTATCATTATGGTATAAAGGATTAAGTATAGTTTTGAAACCTGGTTCACTCAACTACGTTTTGAGCATTTTTGTTACTTTTTAAAGCTTTTGCAGAAGGAGAAAACCACTAAAACGGACTGTTTGAAGAATGCTTTAGATTACACTGTTTGTATCAAGCAAATGACCTGTTTTCATCATCATCATTATGGTTTAATGGATTAGGTATAGTTTTGGAACCTGATTCACTCAACTACGTTTTGACCATTATTGTAACTTTGTAAAGCTTTTGCAGAAGGAGAAAACAGCTAAAACGGACTGTATGAAGAATGTTTAGCTTACACTGTTTTTAACAAGCAAATGACCAGTTTTCATCATTATCATTATGGTATAATGGATTAAGTATAGTTTTAAAACCTGGTTCACTCAACTACGTTTTGAGCATTTTTGTTACTTTTTAAAGCTTTTGCAGAAGGAGAAAACCACTAAAACGGACTGTTTGAAGAATGCTTTAGATTACACTGTTTGTATCAAGCAAATGACCTGTTTTCATCATTATCATTATGGTATAAAGGATTAAGTATAGTTTTGAAACCTGGTTCACTCAACTACGTTTTGAGCATTATTGTAACTTTGTAAAGCTTTTGCAGAAGGAGAAAACAGCTAAAACGGACTGTTTGAAGAATGCTTTAGATTACACTGTTTGTATCAAGCAAATGACCTGTTTTCATCATCATCATTATGGTTTAATGGATTAGGTATAGTTTTGGAACCTGATTCACTCAACTACGTTTTGACCATTATTGTAACTTTGTAAAGCTTTTGCAGAAGGAGAAAACAGCTAAAACGGACTGTATGAAGAATGTTTAGCTTACACTGTTTTTAACAAGCAAATGACCAGTTTTCATCATTATCATTATGGTATAATGGATTAAGTATAGTTTTAAAACCTGGTTCACTCAACTACGTTTTGAGCATTTTTGTTACTTTTTAAAGCTTTTGCAGAAGGCAAAAACCACTAAAACGGACGGTAAGAGGAATGCTTTAGCTTACACTGTTTCTAACAGGCAAATGACCTGTTTTCATCATTATCATTATGGTATAATGGATTAAGTATAGTTTTGAAACCTGGTTCACTCAACTACGTTTTGAGCATTTTTGGTACTTTTTAAAGCTTTTGCAGAAGGAGAAAACCACAAAAACGGACTGTTTGAAGAATGCTTTAGATTACACTGTTTGTATCAAGCAAATGACCTGTTTTCATCATCATCATTATGGTTTAATGGATTAGGTATAGTTTTGGAACCTGATTCACTCAACTACGTTTTGACCATTATTGTAACTTTGTAAAGCTTTTGCAGAAGGAGAAAACAGCTAAAACGGACTGTATGAAGAATGTTTAGCTTACACTGTTTTTAACAAGCAAATGACCAGTTTTCATCATTATCATTATGGTATAATGGATTAAGTATAGTTTTAAAACCTGGTTCACTCAACTACGTTTTGAGCATTTTTGTTACTTTTTAAAGCTTTTGCAGAAGGAGAAAACCACTAAAACGGACGGTAAGAGGAATGCTTTAGCTTACACTGTTTCTAACAGGCAAATGACCTGTTTTCATCATTATCATTATGGTATAATGGATTAAGTATAGTTTTGAAACCTGGTTCACTCAACTACGTTTTGAGCATTTTTGTTACTTTTTAAAGCTTTTGCAGAAGGAGAAAACCACTAAAACGGACTGTTTGAAGAATGCTTTAGATTACACTGTTTGTATCAAGCAAATGACCTGTTTTCATCATCATCATTATGGTTTAATGGATTAGGTATAGTTTTGGAACCTGATTCACTCAACTACGTTTTGACCATTATTGTAACTTTGTAAAGCTTTTGCAGAAGGAGAAAACAGCTAAAACGGACTGTTTGAAGAATGCTTTAGATTACACTGTTTGTATCAAGCAAATGACCTGTTTTCATCATTATCATTATGGTATAAAGGATTAAGTATAGTTTTGAAACCTGGTTCACTCAACTACGTTTTGAGCATTATTGTAACTTTGTAAAGCTTTTGCAGAAGGAGAAAACAGCTAAAACGGACTGTTTGAAGAATGCTTTAGATTACACTGTTTGTATCAAGCAAATGACCTGTTTTCATCATCATCATTATGGTTTAATGGATTAGGTATAGTTTTGGAACCTGATTCACTCAACTACGTTTTGACCATTATTGTAACTTTGTAAAGCTTTTGCAGAAGGAGAAAACAGCTAAAACGGACTGTATGAAGAATGTTTAGCTTACACTGTTTTTAACAAGCAAATGACCAGTTTTCATCATTATCATTATGGTATAATGGATTAAGTATAGTTTTAAAACCTGGTTCACTCAACTACGTTTTGAGCATTTTTGTTACTTTTTAAAGCTTTTGCAGAAGGAGAAAACCACTAAAACGGACGGTAAGAGGAATGCTTTAGCTTACACTGTTTCTAACAGGCAAATGACCTGTTTTCATCATTATCATTATGGTATAATGGATTAAGTATAGTTTTGAAACCTGGTTCACTCAACTACGTTTTGAGCATTTTTGTTACTTTTTAAAGCTTTTGCAGAAGGAGAAAACCACTAAAACGGACTGTTTGAAGAATGCTTTAGATTACACTGTTTGTATCAAGCAAATGACCTGTTTTCATCATCATCATTATGGTTTAATGGATTAGGTATAGTTTTGGAACCTGATTCACTCAACTACGTTTTGACCATTATTGTAACTTTGTAAAGCTTTTGCAGAAGGAGAAAACAGCTAAAACGGACTGTATGAAGAATTTTTAGCTTACACTGTTTTTAACAAGCAAATGACCAGTTTTCATCATTATCATTTTGGTATAATGGATTAAGTATAGTTTTAAAACCTGGTTCACTCAACTACGTTTTGAGCATTTTTGTTACTTTTTAAAGCTTTTGCAGAAGGAGAAAACCACTAAAACGGACTGTTTGAAGAATGCTTTAGATTACACTGTTTGTATCAAGCAAATGACCTGTTTTCATCATTATCATTATGGTATAAAGGATTAAGTATAGTTTTGAAACCTGGTTCACTCAACTACGTTTTGAGCATTTTTGGTACTTTTTAAAGCTTTTGCAGAAGGAGAAAACCACTAAAACGGACTGTTTGAAGAATGCTTTAGATTACACTGTTTGTATCAAGCAAATGACCTGTTTTCATCATTATCATTATGGTATAATGGATTAAGTATAGTTTTGGAACCTGATTCACTTAACTACGTTTTGACCATTATTGTAACTTTGTAAAGCTTTTGCAGAAGGAGAAAACAGCTAAAACGGACTGTATGAAGAATGTTTAGCTTACACTGTTTTTAACAAGCAAATGACCAGTTTTCATCATTATCATTATGGTATAATGGATTAAGTATAGTTTTAAAACCTGGTTCACTCAACTACGTTTTGAGCATTTTTGTTACTTTTTAAAGCTTTTGCAGAAGGAGAAAACCACTAAAACGGACTGTTTGAAGAATGCTTTAGATTACACTGTTTGTATCAAGCAAATGACCTGTTTTCATCATTATCATTATGGTATAAAGGATTAAGTATAGTTTTGAAACCTGGTTCACTCAACTACGTTTTGAGCATTATTGTAACTTTGTAAAGCTTTTGCAGAAGGAGAAAACAGCTAAAACGGACTGTTTGAAGAATGCTTTAGATTACACTGTTTGTATCAAGCAAATGACCTGTTTTCATCATCATCATTATGGTTTAATGGATTAGGTATAGTTTTGGAACCTGATTCACTCAACTACGTTTTGACCATTATTGTAACTTTGTAAAGCTTTTGCAGAAGGAGAAAACAGCTAAAACGGACTGTATGAAGAATGTTTAGCTTACACTGTTTTTAACAAGCAAATGACCAGTTTTCATCATTATCATTATGGTATAATGGATTAAGTATAGTTTTAAAACCTGGTTCACTCAACTACGTTTTGAGCATTTTTGTTACTTTTTAAAGCTTTTGCAGAAGGAGAAAACCACTAAAACGGACGGTAAGAGGAATGCTTTAGCTTACACTGTTTCTAACAGGCAAATGACCTGTTTTCATCATTATCATTATGGTATAATGGATTAAGTATAGTTTTGAAACCTGGTTCATTCAACTACGTTTTGAGCATTTTTGTTACTTTTTAAAGCTTTTGCAGAAGGAGAAAACCACTAAAACGGACTGTTTGAAGAATGCTTTAGATTACACTGTTTGTATCAAGCAAATGACCTGTTTTCATCATCATCATTATGGTTTAATGGATTAGGTATAGTTTTGGAACCTGATTCACTCAACTACGTTTTGACCATTATTGTAACTTTGTAAAGCTTTTGCAGAAGGAGAAAACAGCTAAAACGGACTGTTTGAAGAATGCTTTAGATTACACTGTTTGTATCAAGCAAATGACCTGTTTTCATCATTATCATTATGGTATAAAGGATTAAGTATAGTTTTGAAACCTGGTTCACTCAACTACGTTTTGAGCATTATTGTAACTTTGTAAAGCTTTTGCAGAAGGAGAAAACAGCTAAAACGGACTGTTTGAAGAATGCTTTAGATTACACTGTTTGTATCAAGCAAATGACCTGTTTTCATCATCATCATTATGGTTTAATGGATTAGGTATAGTTTTGGAACCTGATTCACTCAACTACGTTTTGACCATTATTGTAACTTTGTAAAGCTTTTGCAGAAGGAGAAAACAGCTAAAACGGACTGTATGAAGAATGTTTAGCTTACACTGTTTTTAACAAGCAAATGACCTGTTTTCATCATTATCATTATGGTATAAAGGATTAAGTATAGTTTTGAAACCTGGTTCACTCAACTACGTTTTGAGCATTTTTGGTACTTTTTAAAGCTTTTGCAGAAGGAGAAAACCACTAAAACGGACTGTTTGAAGAATGCTTTAGATTACACTGTTTGTATCAAGCAAATGACCTGTTTTCATCATTATCATTATGGTATAATGGATTAAGTATAGTTTTGGAACCTGATTCACTTAACTACGTTTTGACCATTATTGTAACTTTGTAAAGCTTTTGCAGAAGGAGAAAACAGCTAAAACGGACTGTATGAAGAATGTTTAGCTTACACTGTTTTTAACAAGCAAATGACCAGTTTTCATCATTATCATTATGGTATAATGGATTAAGTATAGTTTTAAAACCTGGTTCACTCAACTACGTTTTGAGCATTTTTGTTACTTTTTAAAGCTTTTGCAGAAGGAGAAAACCACTAAAACGGACTGTTTGAAGAATGCTTTAGATTACACTGTTTGTATCAAGCAAATGACCTGTTTTCATCATTATCATTATGGTATAAAGGATTAAGTATAGTTTTGAAACCTGGTTCACTCAACTACGTTTTGAGCATTATTGTAACTTTGTAAAGCTTTTGCAGAAGGAGAAAACAGCTAAAACGGACTGTTTGAAGAATGCTTTAGATTACACTGTTTGTATCAAGCAAATGACCTGTTTTCATCATCATCATTATGGTTTAATGGATTAGGTATAGTTTTGGAACCTGATTCACTCAACTACGTTTTGACCATTATTGTAACTTTGTAAAGCTTTTGCAGAAGGAGAAAACAGCTAAAACGGACTGTATGAAGAATGTTTAGCTTACACTGTTTTTAACAAGCAAATGACCAGTTTTCATCATTATCATTATGGTATAATGGATTAAGTATAGTTTTAAAACCTGGTTCACTCAACTACGTTTTGAGCATTTTTGTTACTTTTTAAAGCTTTTGCAGAAGGAGAAAACCACTAAAACGGACGGTAAGAGGAATGCTTTAGCTTACACTGTTTCTAACAGGCAAATGACCTGTTTTCATCATTATCATTATGGTATAATGGATTAAGTATAGTTTTGAAACCTGGTTCATTCAACTACGTTTTGAGCATTTTTGTTACTTTTTAAAGCTTTTGCAGAAGGAGAAAACCACTAAAACGGACTGTTTGAAGAATGCTTTAGATTACACTGTTTGTATCAAGCAAATGACCTGTTTTCATCATCATCATTATGGTTTAATGGATTAGGTATAGTTTTGGAACCTGATTCACTCAACTACGTTTTGACCATTATTGTAACTTTGTAAAGCTTTTGCAGAAGGAGAAAACAGCTAAAACGGACTGTATGAAGAATTTTTAGCTTACACTGTTTTTAACAAGCAAATGACCAGTTTTCATCATTATCATTATGGTATAATGGATTAAGTATAGTTTTAAAACCTGGTTCACTCAACTACGTTTTGAGCATTTTTGTTACTTTTTAAAGTTTTTGCAGAAGGAGAAAACCACTAAAACGGACTGTTTGAAGAATGCTTTAGATTACACTGTTTGTATCAAGCAAATGACCTGTTTTCATCATTATCATTATGGTATAAAGGATTAAGTATAGTTTTGAAACCTGGTTCACTCAACTACGTTTTGAGCATTTTTGTTACTTTTTAAAGCTTTTGCAGAAGGAGAAAACCACTAAAACGGACGGTAAGAGGAATGCTTTAGCTTACACTGTTTCTAACAGGCAAATGACCTGTTTTCATCATTATCATTATGGTATAATGGATTAAGTATAGTTTTGAAACCTGGTTCACTCAACTACGTTTTGAGCATTTTTGTTACTTTTTAAAGCTTTTGCAGAAGGAGAAAACCACTAAAACGGACTGTTTGAAGAATGCTTTAGATTACACTGTTTGTATCAAGCAAATGACCTGTTTTCATCATCATCATTATGGTTTAATGGATTAGGTATAGTTTTGGAACCTGATTCACTCAACTACGTTTTGACCATTATTGTAACTTTGTAAAGCTTTTGCAGAAGGAGAAAACAGCTAAAACGGACTGTTTGAAGAATGCTTTAGATTACACTGTTTGTATCAAGCAAATGACCTGTTTTCATCATTATCATTATGGTATAAAGGATTAAGTATAGTTTTGAAACCTGGTTCACTCAACTACGTTTTGAGCATTATTGTAACTTTGTAAAGCTTTTGCAGAAGGAGAAAACAGCTAAAACGGACTGTTTGAAGAATGCTTTAGATTACACTGTTTGTATCAAGCAAATGACCTGTTTTCATCATCATCATTATGGTTTAATGGATTAGGTATAGTTTTGGAACCTGATTCACTCAACTACGTTTTGACCATTATTGTAACTTTGTAAAGCTTTTGCAGAAGGAGAAAACAGCTAAAACGGACTGTATGAAGAATGTTTAGCTTACACTGTTTTTAACAAGCAAATGACCAGTTTTCATCATTATCATTATGGTATAATGGATTAAGTATAGTTTTAAAACCTGGTTCACTCAACTACGTTTTGAGCATTTTTGTTACTTTTTAAAGCTTTTGCAGAAGGAGAAAACCACTAAAACGGACGGTAAGAGGAATGCTTTAGCTTACACTGTTTCTAACAGGCAAATGACCTGTTTTCATCATTATCATTATGGTATAATGGATTAAGTATAGTTTTGAAACCTGGTTCACTCAACTACGTTTTGAGCATTTTTGTTACTTTTTAAAGCTTTTGCAGAAGGAGAAAACCACTAAAACGGACTGTTTGAAGAATGCTTTAGATTACACTGTTTGTATCAAGCAAATGACCTGTTTTCATCATCATCATTATGGTTTAATGGATTAGGTATAGTTTTGGAACCTGATTCACTCAACTACGTTTTGACCATTATTGTAACTTTGTAAAGCTTTTGCAGAAGGAGAAAACAGCTAAAACGGACTGTATGAAGAATTTTTAGCTTACACTGTTTTTAACAAGCAAATGACCAGTTTTCATCATTATCATTATGGTATAATGGATTAAGTATAGTTTTAAAACCTGGTTCACTCAACTACGTTTTGAGCATTTTTGTTACTTTTTAAAGCTTTTGCAGAAGGAGAAAACCACTAAAACGGACTGTTTGAAGAATGCTTTAGATTACACTGTTTGTATCAAGCAAATGACCTGTTTTCATCATTATCATTATGGTATAAAGGATTAAGTATAGTTTTGAAACCTGGTTCACTCAACTACGTTTTGAGCATTTTTGGTACTTTTTAAAGCTTTTGCAGAAGGAGAAAACCACTAAAACGGACTGTTTGAAGAATGCTTTAGATTACACTGTTTGTATCAAGCAAATGACCTGTTTTCATCATTATCATTATGGTATAATGGATTAAGTATAGTTTTGGAACCTGATTCACTTAACTACGTTTTGACCATTATTGTAACTTTGTAAAGCTTTTGCAGAAGGAGAAAACAGCTAAAACGGACTGTATGAAGAATGTTTAGCTTACACTGTTTTTAACAAGCAAATGACCAGTTTTCATCATTATCATTATGGTATAATGGATTAAGTATAGTTTTAAAACCTGGTTCACTCAACTACGTTTTGAGCATTTTTGTTACTTTTTAAAGCTTTTGCAGAAGGAGAAAACCACTAAAACGGACTGTTTGAAGAATGCTTTAGATTACACTGTTTGTATCAAGCAAATGACCTGTTTTCATCATTATCATTATGGTATAAAGGATTAAGTATAGTTTTGAAACCTGGTTCACTCAACTACGTTTTGAGCATTATTGTAACTTTGTAAAGCTTTTGCAGAAGGAGAAAACAGCTAAAACGGACTGTTTGAAGAATGCTTTAGATTACACTGTTTGTATCAAGCAAATGACCTGTTTTCATCATCATCATTATGGTTTAATGGATTAGGTATAGTTTTGGAACCTGATTCACTCAACTACGTTTTGACCATTATTGTAACTTTGTAAAGCTTTTGCAGAAGGAGAAAACAGCTAAAACGGACTGTATGAAGAATGTTTAGCTTACACTGTTTTTAACAAGCAAATGACCAGTTTTCATCATTATCATTATGGTATAATGGATTAAGTATAGTTTTAAAACCTGGTTCACTCAACTACGTTTTGAGCATTTTTGTTACTTTTTAAAGCTTTTGCAGAAGGAGAAAACCACTAAAACGGACGGTAAGAGGAATGCTTTAGCTTACACTGTTTCTAACAGGCAAATGACCTGTTTTCATCATTATCATTATGGTATAATGGATTAAGTATAGTTTTGAAACCTGGTTCACTCAACTACGTTTTGAGCATTTTTGTTACTTTTTAAAGCTTTTGCAGAAGGAGAAAACCACTAAAACGGACTGTTTGAAGAATGCTTTAGATTACACTGTTTGTATCAAGCAAATGACCTGTTTTCATCATCATCATTATGGTTTAATGGATTAGGTATAGTTTTGGAACCTGATTCACTCAACTACGTTTTGACCATTATTGTAACTTTGTAAAGCTTTTGCAGAAGGAGAAAACAGCTAAAACGGACTGTATGAAGAATTTTTAGCTTACACTGTTTTTAACAAGCAAATGACCAGTTTTCATCATTATCATTATGGTATAATGGATTAAGTATAGTTTTAAAACCTGGTTCACTCAACTACGTTTTGAGCATTTTTGTTACTTTTTAAAGCTTTTGCAGAAGGAGAAAACCACTAAAACGGACTGTTTGAAGAATGCTTTAGATTACACTGTTTGTATCAAGCAAATGACCTGTTTTCATCATTATCATTATGGTATAAAGGATTAAGTATAGTTTTGAAACCTGGTTCACTCAACTACGTTTTGAGCATTTTTGTTACTTTTTAAAGCTTTTGCAGAAGGAGAAAACCACTAAAACGGACTGTTTGAAGAATGCTTTAGATTACACTGTTTGTATCAAGCAAATGACCTGTTTTCATCATCATCATTATGGTTTAATGGATTAGGTATAGTTTTGGAACCTGATTCACTCAACTACGTTTTGACCATTATTGTAACTTTGTAAAGCTTTTGCAGAAGGAGAAAACAGCTAAAACGGACTGTATGAAGAATGTTTAGCTTACACTGTTTTTAACAAGCAAATGACCAGTTTTCATCATTATCATTATGGTATAATGGATTAAGTATAGTTTTAAAACCTGGTTCACTCAACTACGTTTTGAGCATTTTTGTTACTTTTTAAAGCTTTTGCAGAAGGAGAAAACCACTAAAACGGACTGTTTGAAGAATGCTTTAGATTACACTGTTTGTATCAAGCAAATGACCTGTTTTCATCATTATCATTATGGTATAAAGGATTAAGTATAGTTTTGAAACCTGGTTCACTCAACTACGTTTTGAGCATTATTGTAACTTTGTAAAGCTTTTGCAGAAGGAGAAAACAGCTAAAACGGACTGTTTGAAGAATGCTTTAGATTACACTGTTTGTATCAAGCAAATGACCTGTTTTCATCATCATCATTATGGTTTAATGGATTAGGTATAGTTTTGGAACCTGATTCACTCAACTACGTTTTGACCATTATTGTAACTTTGTAAAGCTTTTGCAGAAGGAGAAAACAGCTAAAACGGACTGTATGAAGAATGTTTAGCTTACACTGTTTTTAACAAGCAAATGACCAGTTTTCATCATTATCATTATGGTATAATGGATTAAGTATAGTTTTAAAACCTGGTTCACTCAACTACGTTTTGAGCATTTTTGTTACTTTTTAAAGCTTTTGCAGAAGGAGAAAACCACTAAAACGGACGGTAAGAGGAATGCTTTAGCTTACACTGTTTCTAACAGGCAAATGACCTGTTTTCATCATTATCATTATGGTATAATGGATTAAGTATAGTTTTGAAACCTGGTTCACTCAACTACGTTTTGAGCATTTTTGTTACTTTTTAAAGCTTTTGCAGAAGGAGAAAACCACTAAAACGGACTGTTTGAAGAATGCTTTAGATTACACTGTTTGTATCAAGCAAATGACCTGTTTTCATCATCATCATTATGGTTTAATGGATTAGGTATAGTTTTGAAACCTGATTCACTCAACTACGTTTTGACCATTATTGTAACTTTGTAAAGCTTTTGCAGAAGGAGAAAACAGCTAAAACGGACTGTATGAAGAATTTTTAGCTTACACTGTTTTTAACAAGCAAATGACCAGTTTTCATCATTATCATTATGGTATAATGGATTAAGTATAGTTTTAAAACCTGGTTCACTCAACTACGTTTTGAGCATTTTTGTTACTTTTTAAAGCTTTTGCAGAAGGAGAAAACCACTAAAACGGACTGTTTGAAGAATGCTTTAGATTACACTGTTTGTATCAAGCAAATGACCTGTTTTCATCATTATCATTATGGTATAAAGGATTAAGTATAGTTTTGAAACCTGGTTCACTCAACTACGTTTTGAGCATTTTTGTTACTTTTTAAAGCTTTTGCAGAAGGAGAAAACCACTAAAACGGACTGTTTGAAGAATGCTTTAGATTACACTGTTTGTATCAAGCAAATGACCTGTTTTCATCATCATCATTATGGTTTAATGGATTAGGTATAGTTTTGGAACCTGATTCACTCAACTACGTTTTGACCATTATTGTAACTTTGTAAAGCTTTTGCAGAAGGAGAAAACAGCTAAAACGGACTGTATGAAGAATGTTTAGCTTACACTGTTTTTAACAAGCAAATGACCAGTTTTCATCATTATCATTATGGTATAATGGATTAAGTATAGTTTTAAAACCTGGTTCACTCAACTACGTTTTGAGCATTTTTGTTACTTTTTAAAGCTTTTGCAGAAGGAGAAAACCACTAAAACGGACTGTTTGAAGAATGCTTTAGATTACACTGTTTGTATCAAGCAAATGACCTGTTTTCATCATTATCATTATGGTATAAAGGATTAAGTATAGTTTTGAAACCTGGTTCACTCAACTACGTTTTGAGCATTATTGTAACTTTGTAAAGCTTTTGCAGAAGGAGAAAACAGCTAAAACGGACTGTTTGAAGAATGCTTTAGATTACACTGTTTGTATCAAGCAAATGACCTGTTTTCATCATCATCATTATGGTTTAATGGATTAGGTATAGTTTTGGAACCTGATTCACTCAACTACGTTTTGACCATTATTGTAACTTTGTAAAGCTTTTGCAGAAGGAGAAAACAGCTAAAACGGACTGTATGAAGAATGTTTAGCTTACACTGTTTTTAACAAGCAAATGACCAGTTTTCATCATTATCATTATGGTATAATGGATTAAGTATAGTTTTAAAACCTGGTTCACTCAACTACGTTTTGAGCATTTTTGTTACTTTTTAAAGCTTTTGCAGAAGGCAAAAACCACTAAAACGGACGGTAAGAGGAATGCTTTAGCTTACACTGTTTCTAACAGGCAAATGACCTGTTTTCATCATTATCATTATGGTATAATGGATTAAGTATAGTTTTGAAACCTGGTTCACTCAACTACGTTTTGAGCATTTTTGGTACTTTTTAAAGCTTTTGCAGAAGGAGAAAACCACAAAAACGGACTGTTTGAAGAATGCTTTAGATTACACTGTTTGTATCAAGCAAATGACCTGTTTTCATCATCATCATTATGGTTTAATGGATTAGGTATAGTTTTGGAACCTGATTCACTCAACTACGTTTTGACCATTATTGTAACTTTGTAAAGCTTTTGCAGAAGGAGAAAACAGCTAAAACGGACTGTATGAAGAATGTTTAGCTTACACTGTTTTTAACAAGCAAATGACCAGTTTTCATCATTATCATTATGGTATAATGGATTAAGTATAGTTTTAAAACCTGGTTCACTCAACTACGTTTTGAGCATTTTTGTTACTTTTTAAAGCTTTTGCAGAAGGAGAAAACCACTAAAACGGACGGTAAGAGGAATGCTTTAGCTTACACTGTTTCTAACAGGCAAATGACCTGTTTTCATCATTATCATTATGGTATAATGGATTAAGTATAGTTTTGAAACCTGGTTCACTCAACTACGTTTTGAGCATTTTTGTTACTTTTTAAAGCTTTTGCAGAAGGAGAAAACCACTAAAACGGACTGTTTGAAGAATGCTTTAGATTACACTGTTTGTATCAAGCAAATGACCTGTTTTCATCATCATCATTATGGTTTAATGGATTAGGTATAGTTTTGGAACCTGATTCACTCAACTACGTTTTGACCATTATTGTAACTTTGTAAAGCTTTTGCAGAAGGAGAAAACAGCTAAAACGGACTGTATGAAGAATTTTTAGCTTACACTGTTTTTAACAAGCAAATGACCAGTTTTCATCATTATCATTATGGTATAATGGATTAAGTATAGTTTTAAAACCTGGTTCACTCAACTACGTTTTGAGCATTTTTGTTACTTTTTAAAGCTTTTGCAGAAGGAGAAAACCACTAAAACGGACTGTTTGAAGAATGCTTTAGATTACACTGTTTGTATCAAGCAAATGACCTGTTTTCATCATTATCATTATGGTATAAAGGATTAAGTATAGTTTTGAAACCTGGTTCACTCAACTACGTTTTGAGCATTTTTGGTACTTTTTAAAGCTTTTGCAGAAGGAGAAAACCACTAAAACGGACTGTTTGAAGAATGCTTTAGATTACACTGTTTGTATCAAGCAAATGACCTGTTTTCATCATTATCATTATGGTATAATGGATTAAGTATAGTTTTGGAACCTGATTCACTTAACTACGTTTTGACCATTATTGTAACTTTGTAAAGCTTTTGCAGAAGGAGAAAACAGCTAAAACGGACTGTATGAAGAATGTTTAGCTTACACTGTTTTTAACAAGCAAATGACCAGTTTTCATCATTATCATTATGGTATAATGGATTAAGTATAGTTTTAAAACCTGGTTCACTCAACTACGTTTTGAGCATTTTTGTTACTTTTTAAAGCTTTTGCAGAAGGAGAAAACCACTAAAACGGACTGTTTGAAGAATGCTTTAGATTACACTGTTTGTATCAAGCAAATGACCTGTTTTCATCATTATCATTATGGTATAAAGGATTAAGTATAGTTTTGAAACCTGGTTCACTCAACTACGTTTTGAGCATTATTGTAACTTTGTAAAGCTTTTGCAGAAGGAGAAAACAGCTAAAACGGACTGTTTGAAGAATGCTTTAGATTACACTGTTTGTATCAAGCAAATGACCTGTTTTCATCATCATCATTATGGTTTAATGGATTAGGTATAGTTTTGGAACCTGATTCACTCAACTACGTTTTGACCATTATTGTAACTTTGTAAAGCTTTTGCAGAAGGAGAAAACAGCTAAAACGGACTGTATGAAGAATGTTTAGCTTACACTGTTTTTAACAAGCAAATGACCAGTTTTCATCATTATCATTATGGTATAATGGATTAAGTATAGTTTTAAAACCTGGTTCACTCAACTACGTTTTGAGCATTTTTGTTACTTTTTAAAGCTTTTGCAGAAGGAGAAAACCACTAAAACGGACTGTTTGAAGAATGCTTTAGATTACACTGTTTGTATCAAGCAAATGACCTGTTTTCATCATTATCATTATGGTATAAAGGATTAAGTATAGTTTTGAAACCTGGTTCACTCAACTACGTTTTGAGCATTATTGTAACTTTGTAAAGCTTTTGCAGAAGGAGAAAACAGCTAAAACGGACTGTTTGAAGAATGCTTTAGATTACACTGTTTGTATCAAGCAAATGACCTGTTTTCATCATCATCATTATGGTTTAATGGATTAGGTATAGTTTTGGAACCTGATTCACTCAACTACGTTTTGACCATTATTGTAACTTTGTAAAGCTTTTGCAGAAGGAGAAAACAGCTAAAACGGACTGTATGAAGAATGTTTAGCTTACACTGTTTTTAACAAGCAAATGACCAGTTTTCATCATTATCATTATGGTATAATGGATTAAGTATAGTTTTAAAACCTGGTTCACTCAACTACGTTTTGAGCATTTTTTTTACTTTTTAAAGCTTTTGCAGAAGGCAAAAACCACTAAAACGGACGGTAAGAGGAATGCTTTAGCTTACACTGTTTCTAACAGGCAAATGACCTGTTTTCATCATTATCATTATGGTATAATGGATTAAGTATAGTTTTGAAACCTGGTTCACTCAACTACGTTTTGAGCATTTTTGTTACTTTTTAAAGCTTTTGCAGAAGGAGAAAACCACTAAAACGGACTGTTTGAAGAATGCTTTAGATTACACTGTTTGTATCAAGCAAATGACCTGTTTTCATCATCATCATTATGGTTTAATGGATTAGGTATAGTTTTGGAACCTGATTCACTCAACTACGTTTTGACCATTATTGTAACTTTGTAAAGCTTTTGCAGAAGGAGAAAACAGCTAAAACGGACTGTATGAAGAATTTTTAGCTTACACTGTTTTTAACAAGCAAATGACCAGTTTTCATCATTATCATTATGGTATAATGGATTAAGTATAGTTTTAAAACCTGGTTCACTCAACTACGTTTTGAGCATTTTTGTTACTTTTTAAAGCTTTTGCAGAAGGAGAAAACCACTAAAACGGACTGTTTGAAGAATGCTTTAGATTACACTGTTTGTATCAAGCAAATGACCTGTTTTCATCATTATCATTATGGTATAAAGGATTAAGTATAGTTTTGAAACCTGGTTCACTCAACTACGTTTTGAGCATTTTTGGTACTTTTTAAAGCTTTTGCAGAAGGAGAAAACCACTAAAACGGACTGTTTGAAGAATGCTTTAGATTACACTGTTTGTATCAAGCAAATGACCTGTTTTCATCATTATCATTATGGTATAATGGATTAAGTATAGTTTTGGAACCTGATTCACTTAACTACGTTTTGACCATTATTGTAACTTTGTAAAGCTTTTGCAGAAGGAGAAAACAGCTAAAACGGACTGTATGAAGAATGTTGAGCTTACACTGTTTTTAACAAGCAAATGACCAGTTTTCATCATTATCATTATGGTATAATGGATTAAGTATAGTTTTGGAACCTGATTCACTCAACTACGTTTTGACCATTTTTGTTAGTTTTTAAAGCTTTTGCAGAAGGAGAAAACCACTAAAACGGACTGTTTGAAGAATGCTTTAGATTACACTGTTTGTATCAAGCAAATGACCTGTTTTCATCATTATCATTATGGTATAAAGGATTAAGTATAGTTTTGAAACCTGGTTCACTCAACTACGTTTTGAGCATTTTTGTTACTTTTTAAAGCTTTTGCAGAAGGAGAAAACCACTAAAACGGACTGTTTGAAGAATGCTTTAGATTACACTGTTTGTATCAAGCAAATGACCTGTTTTCATCATCATCATTATGGTTTAATGGATTAGGTATAGTTTTGGAACCTGATTCACTCAACTACGTTTTGACCATTATTGTAACTTTGTAAAGCTTTTGCAGAAGGAGAAAACAGCTAAAACGGACTGTATGAAGAATGTTTAGCTTACACTGTTTTTAACAAGCAAATGACCAGTTTTCATCATTATCATTATGGTATAATGGATTAAGTATAGTTTTAAAACCTGGTTCACTCAACTACGTTTTGAGCATTTTTGTTACTTTTTAAAGCTTTTGCAGAAGGAGAAAACCACTAAAACGGACGGTAAGAGGAATGCTTTAGCTTACACTGTTTCTAACAGGCAAATGACCTGTTTTCATCATTATCATTATGGTATAATGGATTAAGTATAGTTTTGAAACCTGGTTCACTCAACTACGTTTTGAGCATTTTTGTTACTTTTTAAAGCTTTTGCAGAAGGAGAAAACCACTAAAACGGACTGTTTGAAGAATGCTTTAGATTACACTGTTTGTATCAAGCAAATGACCTGTTTTCATCATCATCATTATGGTTTAATGGATTAGGTATAGTTTTGGAACCTGATTCACTCAACTACGTTTTGACCATTATTGTAACTTTGTAAAGCTTTTGCAGAAGGAGAAAACAGCTAAAACGGACTGTATGAAGAATTTTTAGCTTACACTGTTTTTAACAAGCAAATGACCAGTTTTCATCATTATCATTATGGTATAATGGATTAAGTATAGTTTTAAAACCTGGTTCACTCAACTACGTTTTGAGCATTTTTGTTACTTTTTAAAGCTTTTGCAGAAGGAGAAAACCACTAAAACGGACTGTTTGAAGAATGCTTTAGATTACACTGTTTGTATCAAGCAAATGACCTGTTTTCATCATTATCATTATGGTATAAAGGATTAAGTATAGTTTTGAAACCTGGTTCACTCAACTACGTTTTGAGCATTTTTGGTACTTTTTAAAGCTTTTGCAGAAGGAGAAAACCACTAAAACGGACTGTTTGAAGAATGCTTTAGATTACACTGTTTGTATCAAGCAAATGACCTGTTTTCATCATTATCATTATGGTATAATGGATTAAGTATAGTTTTGGAACCTGATTCACTTAACTACGTTTTGACCATTATTGTAACTTTGTAAAGCTTTTGCAGAAGGAGAAAACAGCTAAAACGGACTGTATGAAGAATGTTTAGCTTACACTGTTTTTAACAAGCAAATGACCAGTTTTCATCATTATCATTATGGTATAATGGATTAAGTATAGTTTTAAAACCTGGTTCACTCAACTACGTTTTGACCATTTTTGTTAGTTTTTAAAGCTTTTGCAGAAGGAGAAAACCACTAAAACGGACTGTTTGAAGAATGCTTTAGATTACACTGTTTGTATCAAGCAAATGACCTGTTTTCATCATTATCATTATGGTATAAAGGATTAAGTATAGTTTTGAAACCTGGTTCACTCAACTACGTTTTGAGCATTATTGTAACTTTGTAAAGCTTTTGCAGAAGGAGAAAACAGCTAAAACGGACTGTTTGAAGAATGCTTTAGATTACACTGTTTGTATCAAGCAAATGACCTGTTTTCATCATCATCATTATGGTTTAATGGATTAGGTATAGTTTTGGAACCTGATTCACTCAACTACGTTTTGACCATTATTGTAACTTTGTAAAGCTTTTGCAGAAGGAGAAAACAGCTAAAACGGACTGTATGAAGAATGTTTAGCTTACACTGTTTTTAACAAGCAAATGACCAGTTTTCATCATTATCATTATGGTATAATGGATTAAGTATAGTTTTAAAACCTGGTTCACTCAACTACGTTTTGAGCATTTTTGTTACTTTTTAAAGCTTTTGCAGAAGGAGAAAACCACTAAAACGGACTGTTTGAAGAATGCTTTAGATTACACTGTTTGTATCAAGCAAATGACCTGTTTTCATCATTATCATTATGGTATAAAGGATTAAGTATAGTTTTGAAACCTGGTTCACTCAACTACGTTTTGAGCATTATTGTAACTTTGTAAAGCTTTTGCAGAAGGAGAAAACAGCTAAAACGGACTGTTTGAAGAATGCTTTAGATTACACTGTTTGTATCAAGCAAATGACCTGTTTTCATCATCATCATTATGGTTTAATGGATTAGGTATAGTTTTGGAACCTGATTCACTCAACTACGTTTTGACCATTATTGTAACTTTGTAAAGCTTTTGCAGAAGGAGAAAACAGCTAAAACGGACTGTATGAAGAATGTTTAGCTTACACTGTTTTTAACAAGCAAATGACCAGTTTTCATCATTATCATTATGGTATAATGGATTAAGTATAGTTTTAAAACCTGGTTCACTCAACTACGTTTTGAGCATTTTTTTTACTTTTTAAAGCTTTTGCAGAAGGCAAAAACCACTAAAACGGACGGTAAGAGGAATGCTTTAGCTTACACTGTTTCTAACAGGCAAATGACCTGTTTTCATCATTATCATTATGGTATAATGGATTAAGTATAGTTTTGAAACCTGGTTCACTCAACTACGTTTTGAGCATTTTTGGTACTTTTTAAAGCTTTTGCAGAAGGAGAAAACCACAAAAACGGACTGTTTGAAGAATGCTTTAGATTACACTGTTTGTATCAAGCAAATGACCTGTTTTCATCATCATCATTATGGTTTAATGGATTAGGTATAGTTTTGGAACCTGATTCACTCAACTACGTTTTGACCATTATTGTAACTTTGTAAAGCTTTTGCAGAAGGAGAAAACAGCTAAAACGGACTGTATGAAGAATGTTTAGCTTACACTGTTTTTAACAAGCAAATGACCAGTTTTCATCATTATCATTATGGTATAATGGATTAAGTATAGTTTTAAAACCTGGTTCACTCAACTACGTTTTGAGCATTTTTGTTACTTTTTAAAGCTTTTGCAGAAGGAGAAAACCACTAAAACGGACGGTAAGAGGAATGCTTTAGCTTACACTGTTTCTAACAGGCAAATGACCTGTTTTCATCATTATCATTATGGTATAATGGATTAAGTATAGTTTTGAAACCTGGTTCACTCAACTACGTTTTGAGCATTTTTGTTACTTTTTAAAGCTTTTGCAGAAGGAGAAAACCACTAAAACGGACTGTTTGAAGAATGCTTTAGATTACACTGTTTGTATCAAGCAAATGACCTGTTTTCATCATCATCATTATGGTTTAATGGATTAGGTATAGTTTTGGAACCTGATTCACTCAACTACGTTTTGACCATTATTGTAACTTTGTAAAGCTTTTGCAGAAGGAGAAAACAGCTAAAACGGACTGTATGAAGAATTTTTAGCTTACACTGTTTTTAACAAGCAAATGACCAGTTTTCATCATTATCATTATGGTATAATGGATTAAGTATAGTTTTAAAACCTGGTTCACTCAACTACGTTTTGAGCATTTTTGTTACTTTTTAAAGCTTTTGCAGAAGGAGAAAACCACTAAAACGGACTGTTTGAAGAATGCTTTAGATTACACTGTTTGTATCAAGCAAATGACCTGTTTTCATCATTATCATTATGGTATAAAGGATTAAGTATAGTTTTGAAACCTGGTTCACTCAACTACGTTTTGAGCATTTTTGGTACTTTTTAAAGCTTTTGCAGAAGGAGAAAACCACTAAAACGGACTGTTTGAAGAATGCTTTAGATTACACTGTTTGTATCAAGCAAATGACCTGTTTTCATCATTATCATTATGGTATAATGGATTAAGTATAGTTTTGGAACCTGATTCACTTAACTACGTTTTGACCATTATTGTAACTTTGTAAAGCTTTTGCAGAAGGAGAAAACAGCTAAAACGGACTGTATGAAGAATGTTGAGCTTACACTGTTTTTAACAAGCAAATGACCAGTTTTCATCATTATCATTATGGTATAATGGATTAAGTATAGTTTTGGAACCTGATTCACTCAACTACGTTTTGACCATTTTTGTTAGTTTTTAAAGCTTTTGCAGAAGGAGAAAACCACTAAAACGGACTGTTTGAAGAATGCTTTAGATTACACTGTTTGTATCAAGCAAATGACCTGTTTTCATCATTATCATTATGGTATAAAGGATTAAGTATAGTTTTGAAACCTGGTTCACTCAACTACGTTTTGAGCATTTTTGTTACTTTTTAAAGCTTTTGCAGAAGGAGAAAACCACTAAAACGGACTGTTTGAAGAATGCTTTAGATTACACTGTTTGTATCAAGCAAATGACCTGTTTTCATCATCATCATTATGGTTTAATGGATTAGGTATAGTTTTGGAACCTGATTCACTCAACTACGTTTTGACCATTATTGTAACTTTGTAAAGCTTTTGCAGAAGGAGAAAACAGCTAAAACGGACTGTATGAAGAATGTTTAGCTTACACTGTTTTTAACAAGCAAATGACCAGTTTTCATCATTATCATTATGGTATAATGGATTAAGTATAGTTTTAAAACCTGGTTCACTCAACTACGTTTTGAGCATTTTTGTTACTTTTTAAAGCTTTTGCAGAAGGAGAAAACCACTAAAACGGACTGTTTGAAGAATGCTTTAGATTACACTGTTTGTATCAAGCAAATGACCTGTTTTCATCATTATCATTATGGTATAAAGGATTAAGTATAGTTTTGAAACCTGGTTCACTCAACTACGTTTTGAGCATTATTGTAACTTTGTAAAGCTTTTGCAGAAGGAGAAAACAGCTAAAACGGACTGTTTGAAGAATGCTTTAGATTACACTGTTTGTATCAAGCAAATGACCTGTTTTCATCATCATCATTATGGTTTAATGGATTAGGTATAGTTTTGGAACCTGATTCACTCAACTACGTTTTGACCATTATTGTAACTTTGTAAAGCTTTTGCAGAAGGAGAAAACAGCTAAAACGGACTGTATGAAGAATGTTTAGCTTACACTGTTTTTAACAAGCAAATGACCAGTTTTCATCATTATCATTATGGTATAATGGATTAAGTATAGTTTTAAAACCTGGTTCACTCAACTACGTTTTGAGCATTTTTGTTACTTTTTAAAGCTTTTGCAGAAGGCAAAAACCACTAAAACGGACGGTAAGAGGAATGCTTTAGCTTACACTGTTTCTAACAGGCAAATGACCTGTTTTCATCATTATCATTATGGTATAATGGATTAAGTATAGTTTTGAAACCTGGTTCACTCAACTACGTTTTGAGCATTTTTGGTACTTTTTAAAGCTTTTGCAGAAGGAGAAAACCACAAAAACGGACTGTTTGAAGAATGCTTTAGATTACACTGTTTGTATCAAGCAAATGACCTGTTTTCATCATCATCATTATGGTTTAATGGATTAGGTATAGTTTTGGAACCTGATTCACTCAACTACGTTTTGACCATTATTGTAACTTTGTAAAGCTTTTGCAGAAGGAGAAAACAGCTAAAACGGACTGTATGAAGAATGTTTAGCTTACACTGTTTTTAACAAGCAAATGACCAGTTTTCATCATTATCATTATGGTATAATGGATTAAGTATAGTTTTAAAACCTGGTTCACTCAACTACGTTTTGAGCATTTTTGTTACTTTTTAAAGCTTTTGCAGAAGGAGAAAACCACTAAAACGGACGGTAAGAGGAATGCTTTAGCTTACACTGTTTCTAACAGGCAAATGACCTGTTTTCATCATTATCATTATGGTATAATGGATTAAGTATAGTTTTGAAACCTGGTTCACTCAACTACGTTTTGAGCATTTTTGTTACTTTTTAAAGCTTTTGCAGAAGGAGAAAACCACTAAAACGGACTGTTTGAAGAATGCTTTAGATTACACTGTTTGTATCAAGCAAATGACCTGTTTTCATCATCATCATTATGGTTTAATGGATTAGGTATAGTTTTGGAACCTGATTCACTCAACTACGTTTTGACCATTATTGTAACTTTGTAAAGCTTTTGCAGAAGGAGAAAACAGCTAAAACGGACTGTATGAAGAATTTTTAGCTTACACTGTTTTTAACAAGCAAATGACCAGTTTTCATCATTATCATTATGGTATAATGGATTAAGTATAGTTTTAAAACCTGGTTCACTCAACTACGTTTTGAGCATTTTTGTTACTTTTTAAAGCTTTTGCAGAAGGAGAAAACCACTAAAACGGACTGTTTGAAGAATGCTTTAGATTACACTGTTTGTATCAAGCAAATGACCTGTTTTCATCATTATCATTATGGTATAAAGGATTAAGTATAGTTTTGAAACCTGGTTCACTCAACTACGTTTTGAGCATTTTTGGTACTTTTTAAAGCTTTTGCAGAAGGAGAAAACCACTAAAACGGACTGTTTGAAGAATGCTTTAGATTACACTGTTTGTATCAAGCAAATGACCTGTTTTCATCATTATCATTATGGTATAATGGATTAAGTATAGTTTTGGAACCTGATTCACTTAACTACGTTTTGACCATTATTGTAACTTTGTAAAGCTTTTGCAGAAGGAGAAAACAGCTAAAACGGACTGTATGAAGAATGTTGAGCTTACACTGTTTTTAACAAGCAAATGACCAGTTTTCATCATTATCATTATGGTATAATGGATTAAGTATAGTTTTGGAACCTGATTCACTCAACTACGTTTTGACCATTTTTGTTAGTTTTTAAAGCTTTTGCAGAAGGAGAAAACCACTAAAACGGACTGTTTGAAGAATGCTTTAGATTACACTGTTTGTATCAAGCAAATGACCTGTTTTCATCATCATCATTATGGTTTAATGGATTAGGTATAGTTTTGGAACCTGATTCACTCAACTACGTTTTGACCATTTTTGTTACTTTTTAAAGCTTTTGCAGAAGGAGAAAACCACTAAAACGGACTGTTTGAAGAATGCTTTAGATTACACTGTTTGTATCAAGCAAATGACCTGTTTTCATCATTATCATTATGGTATAATGGATTAAGTATAGTTTTGAAACCTGGTTCACTCAACTACGTTTTGAGCATTTTTGTTACTTTTTAAAGCTTTTGCAGAAGGAGAAAACCACTAAAACGGACTGTTTGAAGAATGCTTTAGATTACACTGTTTGTATCAAGCAAATGACCTGTTTTCATCATCATCATTATGGTTTAATGGATTAGGTATAGTTTTGGAACCTGATTCACTCAACTACGTTTTGACCATTATTGTAACTTTGTAAAGCTTTTGCAGAAGGAGAAAACAGCTAAAACGGACTGTATGAAGAATGTTTAGCTTACACTGTTTTTAACAAGCAAATGACCAGTTTTCATCATTATCATTATGGTATAATGGATTAAGTATAGTTTTAAAACCTGGTTCACTCAACTACGTTTTGAGCATTTTTGTTAGTTTTTAAAGCTTTTGCAGAAGGCAAAAACCACTAAAACGGACGGTAAGAGGAATGCTTTAGCTTACACTGTTTCTAACAGGCAAATGACCTGTTTTCATCATTATCATTATGGTATAATGGATTAAGTATAGTTTTGAAACCTGGTTCACTCAACTACGTTTTGAGCATTTTTGGTACTTTTTAAAGCTTTTGCAGAAGGAGAAAACCACTAAAACGGACTGTTTGAAGAATGCTTTAGATTACACTGTTTGTATCAAGCAAATGACCTGTTTTCATCATCATCATTATGGTTTAATGGATTAGGTATAGTTTTGGAACCTGATTCACTCAACTACGTTTTGACCATTATTGTAACTTTGTAAAGCTTTTGCAGAAGGAGAAAACAGCTAAAACGGACTGTATGAAGAATGTTTAGCTTACACTGTTTTTAACAAGCAAATGACCAGTTTTCATCATTATCATTATGGTATAATGGATTAAGTATAGTTTTAAAACCTGGTTCACTCAACTACGTTTTGAGCATTTTTGTTACTTTTTAAAGCTTTTGCAGAAGGAGAAAACCACTAAAACGGACGGTAAGAGGAATGCTTTAGCTTACACTGTTTCTAACAGGCAAATGACCTGTTTTCATCATTATCATTATGGTATAATGGATTAAGTATAGTTTTGAAACCTGGTTCACTCAACTACGTTTTGAGCATTTTTGTTACTTTTTAAAGCTTTTGCAGAAGGAGAAAACCACTAAAACGGACTGTTTGAAGAATGCTTTAGATTACACTGTTTGTATCAAGCAAATGACCTGTTTTCATCATCATCATCATGGTTTAATGGATTAGGTATAGTTTTGGAACCTGATTCACTCAACTACGTTTTGACCATTATTGTAACTTTGTAAAGCTTTTGCAGAAGGAGAAAACAGCTAAAACGGACTGTATGAAGAATGTTTAGCTTACACTGTTTTTAACAAGCAAATGACCAGTTTTCATCATTATCATTATGGTATAATGGATTAAGTATAGTTTTAAAACCTGGTTCACTCAACTACGTTTTGAGCATTTTTGTTAGTTTTTAAAGCTTTTGCAGAAGGCAAAAACCACTAAAACGGACGGTAAGAGGAATGCTTTAGCTTACACTGTTTCTAACAGGCAAATGACCTGTTTTCATCATTATCATTATGGTATAATGGATTAAGTATAGTTTTGAAACCTGGTTCACTCAACTACGTTTTGAGCATTTTTGGTACTTTTTAAAGCTTTTGCAGAAGGAGAAAACCACTAAAACGGACTGTTTGAAGAATGCTTTAGATTACACTGTTTGTATCAAGCAAATGACCTGTTTTCATCATCATCATTATGGTTTAATGGATTAGGTATAGTTTTGGAACCTGATTCACTCAACTACGTTTTGACCATTATTGTAACTTTGTAAAGCTTTTGCAGAAGGAGAAAACAGCTAAAACGGACTGTATGAAGAATGTTTAGCTTACACTGTTTTTAACAAGCAAATGACCAGTTTTCATCATTATCATTATGGTATAATGGATTAAGTATAGTTTTAAAACCTGGTTCACTCAACTACGTTTTGAGCATTTTTGTTACTTTTTAAAGCTTTTGCAGAAGGAGAAAACCACTAAAACGGACGGTAAGAGGAATGCTTTAGCTTACACTGTTTCTAACAGGCAAATGACCTGTTTTCATCATTATCATTATGGTATAATGGATTAAGTATAGTTTTGAAACCTGGTTCACTCAACTACGTTTTGACCATTTTTGTTACTTTTTAAAGCTTTTGCAGAAGGAGAAAACCACTAAAACGGACTGTTTGAAGAATGCTTTAGATTACACTGTTTGTATCAAGCAAATGACCTGTTTTCATCATCATCATTATGGTTTAATGGATTAGGTATAGTTTTGGAACCTGATTCACTCAACTACGTTTTGACCATTATTGTAACTTTGTAAAGCTTTTGCAGAAGGAGAAAACAGCTAAAACGGACTGTATGAAGAATGTTTAGCTTACACTGTTTTTAACAAGCAAATGACCAGTTTTCATCATTATCATTATGGTATAATGGATTAAGTATAGTTTTAAAACCTGGTTCACTCAACTACGTTTTGAGCATTTTTGTTACTTTTTAAAGCTTTTGCAGAAGGAGAAAACCACTAAAACGGACTGTTTGAAGAATGCTTTAGATTACACTGTTTGTATCAAGCAAATGACCTGTTTTCATCATTATCATTATGGTATAAAGGATTAAGTATAGTTTTGAAACCTGGTTCACTCAACTACGTTTTGAGCATTATTGTAACTTTGTAAAGCTTTTGCAGAAGGAGAAAACAGCTAAAACGGACTGTTTGAAGAATGCTTTAGATTACACTGTTTGTATCAAGCAAATGACCTGTTTTCATCATTATCATTATGGTATAAAGGATTAAGTATAGTTTTGAAACCTGGTTCACTCAACTACGTTTTGACCATTATTGTAACTTTGTAAAGCTTTTGCAGAAGGAGAAAACAGCTAAAACGGACTGTATGAAGAATGTTGAGCTTACACTGTTTTTAACAAGCAAATGACCAGTTTTCATCATTATCATTATGGTATAATGGATTAAGTATTGTTTTGGAACCTGATTCACTCAACTACGTTTTGACCATTTTTGTTACTTTTTAAAGCTTTTGCAGAAGGAGAAAACCACTAAAACGGACTGTTTGAAGAATGCTTTAGATTACACTGTTTGTATCAAGCAAATGACCTGTTTTCATCATTATCATTATGGTATAATGGATTAAGTATAGTTTTGGAACCTGATTCACTCAACTACGTTTTGACCATTTTTGTTACTTTTTAAAGCTTTTGCAGAAGGAGAAAACCACTAAAACGGACTGTTTGAAGAATGCTTTAGATTACACTGTTTGTATCAAGCAAATGACCTGTTTTCATCATTATCATTATGGTATAATGGATTAAGTATAGTTTTGGAACCTGATTCACTCAACTACGTTTTGACCATTTTTGTTACTTTTTAAAGCTTTTGCAGAAGGAGAAAACCACTAAAACGGACTGTTTGAAGAATGCTTTAGATTACACTGTTTGTATCAAGCAAATGACCTGTTTTCATCATTATCATTATGGTATAATGGATTAAGTATAGTTTTGGAACCTGATTCACTCAACTACGTTTTGACCATTTTTGTTACTTTTTAAAGCTTTTGCAGAAGGAGAAAACCACTAAAACGGACTGTATGAAGAATGTTTAGCTTACACTGTTTTTAACAAGCAAATGACCAGTTTTCATCATTATCATTATGGTATAATGGATTAAGTATAGTTTTAAAACCTGGTTCACTCAACTACATTTTGAGCATTTTTGTTACTTTTTAAAGCTTTTGCAGAAGGAGAAAACCACTAAAACGGACTGTTTGAAGAATGCTTTAGATTACACTGTTTGTATCAAGCAAATGACCTGTTTTCATCATTATCATTATGGTATAAAGGATTAAGTATAGTTTTGAAACCTGGTTCACTCAACTACGTTTTGGGCATTTTTGGTACTTTTTAAAGCTTTTGCAGAAGGAGAAAACCACTAAAACGGACTGTTTGAAGAATGCTTTAGATTACACTGTTTGTATCAAGCAAATGACCTGTTTTCATCATTATCATTATGGTATAAAGGATTAGGTATAGTTTTGGAACCTGATTCACTCAACTACGTTTTGACCATTATTGTTACTTTGTAAATGTCAGGACCAGATTAAAATGAGGGCTCAGATGCAGAGGGTTTGGCGTCTTTATTCGCGTCGTGAAAAAACAAACAAACGGCTATGAGCTATCAGCGTTTCCGACGAAAGTTAACAAACTAAAATCTTAAACGAGGAAAACGAACGGCTTCGAAAGCGCGCTAAAACTAAATCTAAGAAGCTCAAACAAAAGGTCACTCTTACTCAGAGGAAAAACAAAAGGGGTAATCATTCCGAGACAAGGCAATGGTATAAACAAATCCTGTGGCTGTGGCGAGGCTTGGGTGAACGCACGGTGGTACACTCAGGCACAAGACAAAGGGAGACGCAGACTATAAGACACATGAGGGTAATGGGAAACAGGTGGACACAATCAGGAATCAGGGGAGACGATTGGACTGGTGACATGAGGAAGGGCAAGTGACCTGAAACGAGAGGAAGGTTACTACTTTCAAAATAAAACGGAAATGACAAGACCAAAACATGCCGACAAAAACCCAACTTGACCTCACCCTGTGACAGTACCCCCCCTTCTAGGGCCGACTCCTGACGGCCCAGGCTGTTCAGGGTGGTCCCTATGAAAATCCTTTATGAGGTTAGGGTCTACAATGAAACGCGATGGGATCCACTGTCTCGCCTCCGGTCCATATCCTTCCCAGTCTACTAGGTACTGTCTACCCCGGCCCCGAGTGCGTACCGCCAACAACTGCTTGACCTTATACACCGGACCGCCGTCTATAACTTCTGGTTGTGGCGGGGGTGCAGCAGCAGGGACCATCGGGCTCTCTTTCGCAGGCTTGACCTGGCTGACGTGGAAGGTGGGGTGAGCACGAAGGGATCGAGGCAGGCGAAGACGGACCGCCACAGGTCCGATGGTCTTAGTGATAGGGAACGGGCCCACGAACCGTGGCGCCAGCTTCCTTGAAGGCACCTTGAGGTTGAGGTTCTTAGCTGACAACCACACTTTCTGACCTTGCTGGTAGGCAGGGGCGGGTCGTCTCTTGCGGTCTGCAGCCTTCTTTACTCTGTCCCTTTGGCGAATCAGCACCTGCCGGGCGGCTGCCCAGATGCGACGGCAGCGACGAATCATTGCAAGGGCGGAGGGCACAGACACCTCCGGTTCATTGTCTGCAAACACGGGGGGCAGGTAACCAAACACACATTGAAATGGTGGGAAACTAGTGGCTGAGGTAGGCAATGAATTGTGGGCATACTCGGCCCAGACCAGGTTCTTGCTCCATGTTGAGGGATCCTGGGCCACCAGACACCGGAGGCTGGTTTCCAGTTGCTGGTTGAGGCGTTCGGTCTGGCCGTTGGCCTCTGGGTGATATCCCGAGGTCAGGCTGGCCTTCGCTCCGATGAGCCGACAAAAGGCCCTCCAGAACCGGGAAACAAATTGGGGCCCCCGGTCCGAAACTATGTCCTTGGGGAAGCCGTGGATCTTAAAAACATTGTTCATCATTACCTCCGCCGTTTTCTTGGCGGAGGGTAGTTTTGGCAGAGCAATGAATCTAGCCATCTTAGAAAATCTATCCACAACTGTGAGGACAGTGGTGTTACCTTGTGAAACCGGGAGCCCCGTGACAAAGTCCATAGAGATGTCTGACCACGGTCTGGAGGGGATGGGTAGTGGCTGTAAGAGTCCCATGCGTGACGTAGAAGAAGTCTTGTTTCGGGCGCAGACCGAACATGCCTCAACGTACTCCCGGACCTCCGGCTCCATGGCTGGCCACCAGAATCTCCGGGAGATGACGAACATCGTCCTCCGAACTCCCGGATGGCAAGAAAGCAGTGAGGTGTGGGCCCAGTGGATCACCTGTGGGCGTAACTCAACCGGAACAAACAACCGAGTTGCGGGGCACCCACTAGGTGGTGGGGTCTCACCATTAGCCTGCTTTACCTCATTTTCTATCTGCCAAGTCACTGCTCCAACCACACAGGTTAGTGGAAGGATGGTTTCTGGTTCTTTGGCAACAGGCTCGGGGTCGAAGAGTCGAGACAAGGCGTCGGGCTTGACGTTGTGGGACCCCGGCCTGTAGGAAAGGGAAAAAGAAAACCGGTTAAAGAAAAGTGCCCACCTGGCCTGGCGAGAATTCAGTCTTTTGGCTTTTTTAATGTATTCAAGGTTCTTGTGATCAGTCCAGACAATGAATGGGTGGTTAGCCCCCTCAAGCCAGTGTCGCCACTCCTCCAGGGCCACCTTGACCGCCAGCAGTTCCCGGTTACCAACATCATAATTGCGTTCTGCTTTGGACAGCCGCTGTGACAGGAAGGCGCAGGGATGCATTTTACCATCCTGCTCCGACCGCTGTGAGAGGACTGCCCCGATCCCTTCATTGGAGGCGTCTACCTCGACCACAAACTGTCGCCGGGGGTCTGGCATGGTGAGAATGGGGGCCGAGGTGAAAAGACGCTTGAGGTTCTGGAAGGCTGTCCCCGCCTGTGGAGACCATTGGAACTGCACCTTTGAGGAGGTAAGAGCATGGAGAGGGGCAGCTATTGCGCTAAAGCCTCTGATGAACCGTCTGTAAAAGTTAGCAAAGCCGAGGAATTGCTGAACCCTTTTACGGCTATCAGGTGTGGGCCATTCTGCCACAGCGCTAATTTTTGCCGGATCCATCTGCACCCTTCCAGGGGCTACAATGAAGCCCAGGAAGGAGATGGTGTCGGCATGAAATACACTTTTTTCTGCTTTGACGTAGAGTCTGTTCTCCAACAGTCTTTGAAGTACTCTGGTTACGTGCTCTCTATGGGTGTCAAGGTCAGGTGAGTAAATGAGGATATCATCCAGGTACACATAAACGAAATGGTCTATAAAGTCCCTTAGGACATCATTAATCATGGCTTGGAACACTGCGGGCGCGTTTGTTAGCCCAAACGGCATGACCAGGTATTCGTAATGTCCCCTTGGGGTATTAAACCCTGTCTTCCACTCGTCACCCTCTCTTATTCTGATTAGATGGTAGGCACTGCGAAGGTCTAGCTTAGTAAAGACTTTAGCCTGCTGGAGCTGATCGAACACAGAGGACATGAGGGGTAGAGGGTAACGGTTCTTTATTGTGATGTCGTTTAGAGGGCTGTAGTCTATACAGGGCCTCAGGGACCCGTCCTTCTTTGCCACAAGGAAGAAGCCGGCGCCTGCTGGGGATGACGAGGGACGGATCAACCCCGCTTTGAGTGAAGTCTGGATGTACTCCCGCATGGCCTCCTTCTCCGGCCCCGAAACAGAGTACAGGCGGCCCTTGGGAACGACAGAGCCCGGAAGCAGATCTATAGCGCAGTCATATGTCCGATGTGGGGGAAGAGACATGGCTTTAGTCTTGTTAAAAACCTCCCGAAGGTGGCGATAGCAGGAGGGCACGGTGTTCAGGTCCGGGTACTCTGAGTCTGTGGTAGATTTAACGGAAGCAAGGTTAAGCACTGGAATATCCTCTGCCGGACTAAAAACGTCGAGGCAGTTCCAACACAGTCCTCCCCCCACCCTATAATTTCTCCCGTTCTCCAGTTCACATGGGGGTTGTGGCGAAACAGCCATGGCTGTCCTAAGACCAGTGCCTGAGAAGGGGATTGAAATAAATAAAAACGAATGATCTCTTTATGGTTCTTTATGTGCATTTCGAGAGGTTCGGAGGTGTGGGTGATGGTGAACAGTTCTGCTCCGTTGAGGGCCTTGGCTTGGATAGGCTTTACCAAGAGTTCGGACTTGATACCGAGTCTCTCCGCTAGTCCCCAGTCCAACAAGCTCGCGTCAGCCCCCGAGTCTAATAGCGCCTCAAGTTCTGTGGTGGTGTGGTGCATTACCTTGACTGCTGTGAGGGTTCGGGAAGCAGAGCCTGGAGCAGCGAGTTGTCTCACCACTGTGGGTCTCCTGGCTGGACAGCCCGCAACAAGATGGCCCAAATCCCCGCAATAAAAGCACCGCCCTTCTTGCTGTCGTCGCAGTCGCTCTCCCGTGGTCAGCCGGGCCCTCCCCAGCTGCATAGGTTCCCCCCCTTCTTCTGTGGTGAAAGGCCCCGGTTGGTCGGGCGGAGCGCGTTGGGGGTCTGGCCCGCCTGGTGCACGGGTGCGTGGGTATCCCTCAGCCGTAGCAGAGCTGTTGCTCCGCTCTCGTCTGAGTTGGCGGAGCCGGTTATCCGTCCGGATGGCAAGTGCGATTAGAGAGTCTAAATCTGGGGGTAGATCCAAAGGCACCAGGAGGTCTTGAACAGGGGCAGCCAGCCCCTTCAGGAACACATCGTACAAGGCGGTGGAGTTCCACCCGCTCTCTGCAGCCAAGGTGCGGAAGTTTATGACGTAGTCACAGACAGAGCTGTCGACTTGCCTCAACCTGCTCAGCTCCTGAGCCTTTTCGCGGTCGGTCGACACTGGGTCAAAAACCCTCTGTAAGGCTGCTTTAAAGTCGGTGAGGGAAAAGCAGAGTGGGGAGTCACGAGCCCACTCTGCCGAGGCCCATGCTTTGGCCCTGCCGGTCAGGTGTGTCATCATAAATGCTACCTTGGATCTTTCGGTGGGGAAAGCATGAGGAGTCAGTTCAAAATGAATGGAACAGTCAATGAGAAAGGTTTTGCATAGTCCCTGCTCCCCCGCAAATTTCTCAGGGGGGGCTAACCTTCCTCCAGACCCATGGACAACCGCTGTTGGGGGAGGAGCAGCCTCTACTGTCGAGGCCCTGGGGGCTGTGGTGTCCTGGACGAAAAGGTCACGCAGACCCTGAATTTGGGATGAGAGTAGGCTTATGTGGGAAGCCAGTGACGTCTGGAATTCCTCCTGACGGGAAAGACGGGCATCTTGGGCACCCAGGGCTGCCGCCATCTGTTCTGCCTCTGCTGAGTCCATACTGGCCTGAGTGTTCTGTCAGGACCAGATTAAAATGAGGGCTCAGATGCAGAGGGTTTGGCGTCTTTATTCGCGTCGTGAAAAAACAAACAAACGGCTATGAGCTATCAGCGTTTCCGACGAAAGTTAACAAACTAAAATCTCTCTTAAACGAGGAAAACGAACGGCTTCGAAAGCGCGCTAAAACTAAATCTAAGAAGCTCAAACAAAAGGTCACTCTTACTCAGAGGAAAAACAAAAGGGGTAATCATTCCGAGACAAGGCAATGGTATAAACAAATCCTGTGGCTGTGGCGAGGCTTGGGTGAACGCACGGTGGTACACTCAGGCACAAGACAAAGGGAGACGCAGACTATAAGACACATGAGGGTAATGGGAAACAGGTGGACACAATCAGGAATCAGGGGAGACGATTGGACTGGTGACATGAGGAAGGGCAAGTGACCTGAAACGAGAGGAAGGTTACTACTTTCAAAATAAAACGGAAATGACAAGACCAAAACATGCCGACAAAAACCCAACTTGACCTCACCCTGTGACAGTAAAGCTTTTGCAGAAGGATAAAACAGCTAAAACGGACGGTAAGAGGAATGCTTTAGATTACACTGTTTCTTTTAAGCAAATGACCTGTTTTCATCATTATCATTATGGTTTAATGGATTAGGTATAGTTTTGGAACCTGATTCACTCAACTACGTTTTGACCATTTTTGTTACTTTTTAAAGCTTTTGCAGAAGGCAAAAACAACTAAAACGGACGGTAAGAGGAATGCTTTAGCTTACACTGTTTGTATCAAGCAAATGACCTGTTTTCATCATTATCATTATGGTTTAATGGATTAGGTATAGTTTTGGAACCTGATTCACTCAACTACGTTTTGACCATTTTTGTTACTTTTTAAAGCTTTTGCAGAAGGAGAAAACCACTAAAACGGACTGTTTGAAGAATGCTTTAGATTACACTGTTTGTATCAAGCAAATGACCTGTTTTCATCATTATCATTATGGTATAATGGATTAAGTATAGTTTTGAAACCTGGTTCACTCAACTACGTTTTGAGCATTTTTGTTACTTTTTAAAGCTTTTGCAGAAGGAGAAAACCACTAAAAGGGACTGTTTGAAGAATGCTTTAGATTACACTGTTTCTTTTAAGCAAATGACCTGTTTTCATCATCATCATTATGGTATAATGGATTAGGTATAGTTTTGGAACCTGATTCACTCAACTACGTTTTGACCATTATTGTTACTTTGTAAAGCTTTTGCAGAAGGAGAATACAGCTAAAACGGACTGTGTAGTGGCCATTTGTCCATAAACTTAAACAAAATAAATAATAACAAACTTCTCAAATGGCCACTTGAGGCTAGGTCATGGTTAGGCTTTACGCAGGTTCAGAGGTACCAAAGCAAAGTGCTGTCCATACCAAGATTGAGTTTAAGAAGGTTTATTCACATACATGAGCAAGCTCACAGACATTCTTGCTGCCTCTCTCACGCTGGTAAAAAACCATATGCCCTCCTAGCCTGAAGCACCTCCCACCTTGACCTACTTTATGCAAATGAACATAACACCATGTGACCAATAAACGACAATACAAGTAAAGCATAAATACAAAATAAACCAAATTAACCTTAGCAAGAAAATAAATGAATAAATGAAGCTATAAATTAACTTAAGCCCAAAATAAACAAAAATAACAATATAGCTCCAACAACCCAGCCCCTAATTGTGACGGTACTTTACCCACAATTAACCTTTATCAAAAAAGGAGCTATTTTCTAATTGTAGCTTAAGCATTAAACTGAAATCTTCACATCTTTGGATTCTCCACACCTGAAAGAAACAAATAGATGGAAGACAGAGATAGGAGAAAGAATGAATTGTATAGTCAATTATTTGCCTCCAAGAGAAGACAGAGCTTGGTTATTGGTCTGTCCAAGATGCTGTTCTTCGTTCGGACCTTCACCGAGCGAACCAGTCCTCTGGAGTCAGCTGTGGTGCTTAGAACTCTGCCCATCATCCATGAGCCTCTTGGAGCTGTGGCATCAGCGATTACAACAATATCTCCTAGAATAAAGTTTCTCTTCTGCTTCATCCACTTTTGCCTTTCTTGCATTACAAGCAAATACTCTGCTGTCCACCTTTTCCAGAAAAGCTCCGCAACGTACTGCACTTGCCTCCATCTCCTCTTAATGTACAGATCAGATTTCTCGAACAGACCTAATGGCAGAATAGGCTTGCCTTTTAACAGGAGAATGTGATTTGGAGTAAGCGCTTCTAAATCATTGGGATCTTCTGAAGCCTTAGTTATTGGCCGGTCATTGAGTATCGCTTCCACCTCGCAAAACAGCGTTTGCAGGCCTTCCTCGTCCAGCAGTTGATGTCCAACAACAGAGGTAAGTACACTGCGCACAGAGCGAATCAAACGTTCCCAAACGCCACCTTGGTGAGATGCAGCTGGGGTGTTAAAACTCCACGTCATTCCTTCCTGCACAAAAGTCCTTTCAATTTTAGAATGATTTAAAGCGGCCAATGCCTGCCTCAGTTCCTTCTTCGCACCAACAAAATTTGTGCCGTTATCTGACCTTATACTTATCACAGGTCCTCTTCTGCAGATAAATCTTCGCACAGCATTGATGCAGGAGTCTGTGTCGAGGGAGTGCGCCACCTCAAGGTGTACTGCGCGGCTACTCATACAAGTAAATATCACTCCATATCGCTTCAGCATAGTTCTACCTCTCCTCACCTCCAATGGTCCAAAATAGTCCACTCCCGCATTTGTAAAGGGTGCGTTATCAGGCACAACTCGTTCCTCCGGTAAGTCGGACATCTTCTGTTCTCCAAGCTTTCCTCTGTACCTTCTGCACACTGTACATTGTGAGAGAATCTTCCTGGCCGCAGAGTTGGCATTTATGATCCAATACTTCTGTCTCAATCTGTGCAGCATGTGGTTGCGTCCAGCATGTCCAAGTTGGCAATGGATGTAACGCAATATGAGCTGGGAAACGTGCAAATCCTTTGACAGAATCACAGGATGCTTTACCTCCCACGGCAGTGCAGATTTAAACAGACGTCCACCAACTCTGAGGATGCCATCTTCGATGAAGGGGTCGAGGCGATACAGAGGACTGTCTTTAAAAACAGTCTTTGGGTCACGTTTTAGTGAGGAAATTTCAGTACTGAATCTTTGGTTTTGCGCAAACTGAATTATTGCCTTTTCGGCTTCCTCCAAGCGCTCTGGTGTCAAGCTGGATTTTCCAAGTGCGGCTTTGAATTTTTTAATCTCCTTTTCCACATTCTCATTCTGGTTGACCACATATTCTTTCCTCTTTCGGCTCAAAAGTAAAAGTCTTTCTTTCAGCTCCATCAGCCAGGCCACTGATGTTTTAAGCTTTCTCCAGGATGAAAAATAGTGAATGAGCTGACTGAGGGGATTGTCACTGTGTATTGTAACAACATTCACCTTGAGTTCCCTTTTCACCTCCGTATCATCAGATGGAATGGAAGAGGAGTCCAAGTCAAGCTTTGGCCACCTGGTGGGGGGCAAGAGCAAAAAGTCCGGTCCTTTTAGCCATTTTCCTTTCCCAAACTCCTGAGCTCTTAGTCCTCGAGAAGCTTCATCTGCAGGATTGTCTTTGGTGTTTACATACCTCCACTGATCTTTGTCTGTGGATTCTCTTATGGTGCTGACACGATTGGCAACATATGTGTGAAAGCGCTTTGTTTCATTGAAGATGTACTTGAGAACAGTAGTGCTATCAGTCCAAAAGAATGACCTTTGCAATGGCAACTGTAGCTCTTTCAACAGCATTGTGTTCACTCGAACAGCAAGCACAGCTGCAGCAAGTTCAAGGCGTGGAATGGTTAGTTGCTTTAGAGGAGCGACACGAGCCTTGCCTGTGATAAATGAAACATGCACATTGTCAGTGCTCTCCAATCTCAAGTATGAAACAGTGCCATATCCTGTTTGACTGGCATCTGAAAAATGATGCAGTTCTGCTTTCACTTGTGTTCCAAAGGTTTTGGGTTTAATACACCGTTCCACCTTAAATCCACTCATATGCTGAAGTTCAGAGAGCCACTCAGACCAATGTTCGGAGACGTCATGGGGAACTGGCTCATCCCACTTGAAGTTCATTCTGCACAGCTCCTGTAACAGTAACTTGGCAGGTATTATAAAAGGAGACAGAAAACCCAGCGGGTCGTAAAGAGAGCTCACCACAGAAAGGATGCCCCTCCTAGTGTGTGGACGTTCCTGAACTGCAGTCCTGAAGCTGAACGTATCTCCTTGAACACACCATTGCATCCCCAGAGCTCTTTCCACAGGGAGTTGATCTCTGTCCAAATCCATGTTCCCCACACCCACTGCTCTGATGTCACTAGGAATAAGTGCAAACACATTTGAGTTATTTGTGACCCACTTTTGGAGATGGAAGCCGCCCTTTTTACAGAGAGATGTTAATCCATGTATGAGCTCCACTGCATCTTCCTCTGTCACAGTAGACTTAAGACAGTCATCCACGTAGAAATTTGTCTTGACTGTACGGAGGACATCGGGTGAGTATTGCAGTGCATTATCCTCAGCAGTTCTCCTCAGTGCATAGTTTGAGCAGCTTAGTGAGGATACAGCTCCAAACAAATGCACGCACATCCTGTATTCCTCTGGCTCCGCTGTAGCGTCTCCATTGGGCCACCATAGAAAGCGCAAGAAGTTAACGTGCTTATATGGAACCCGGACCTGATGGAACATGGCGTTGATATCAGCCATAACAGCGATGGGCTCTTCTCTAAACCGAAGGAGGACACCAATTAGCGTGTTAGTAAAGTCTGGGCCCTGCAGGAGCTGACTGTTCAATGATGTACCCTTATAAGTACAGCCGCAATCAAACACAACACGCAACTTTCCTTTGGTTGGATGATGTACACCATGGTGGGGAATGTACCACACCTTTCCTTGTTCCAGAGTGGGCTCATTTGTGGGAACCTTTTCTGCATATCCTTGTTTTAACATGTTGTTAAGGAAATCAACGTATTGAGCCTTGAATGAAATATCTCTATTAAATCTCCTCTTCAGGCCTTGGAGTCTTTGTAGTGCGATGCAGCGATTATTTGGCAAAACAGGATTGTCAACTCTGAAAGGTAAGTCAATGTAATAATGTTCATTGTTAAGCACTGTCGTACTCTCCACAATTTTCATGAATTTAATGTCTTCTCTTGACATCTCAAGTTGTTCATCACTTGTTCTTTCAATAAAGTCATGATTATACTGTTGCATCAACATACTTTCCAAGTGTTCCACAGATATGTGATTAGCAGTTACAACAATGCATCCTGATTTGACACCAGTACCTTCAGAGTCTCCAGCACGAAGAGGCCCGTTTATGACCCAGCCAACTCTGGTCCTCACTGCATACGGTCCACCGCATTGACTGTTTATCAGTTCCCATGGCTCCAAAACTTTAGAAGAGTCGGTTCCAATGAGCAAGTCTACATCTGCATCTACTTCATGTAGCCTAATGCTACTCAAATACGCCCATTTGGCAACATCATCCTGACATGGCACATTGACTTTAGATACAGGCATTTTTGTTTGTGTCAGAACAGATGGTAGCTCAATAAAATCATCGGTGTCGAATCCAGACACCTCCAGACCGGTAACTATAGTAGTGTTAATGGTTTTAGTCTGCCCCATTGTCCTCAACACTACATTACAGTTTTTTCCTGATACTCCCAGCCTTTCAGCCAAACTTGTAGTACAGAAGGTACCAGAGCTCCCAGGATCCAGGAAAGCATAAGTATGCACAACTCTATTACTTTTCTGACTTTTCACCTGCACAGCCACAATGGAAAAGACAGCAGTATCCTCATCACCAGCCCCAATATGACCACACGTCTGCTGCTTCCCGGATACAGTGCTTACAGTTTCTTTGGAGGTTATCCTTGTAGTATCCTTCTCCACATGCAGGACAGAAGGGTGTTTCCTGTGACACACTTCACAATCCAAACGACTCCTACAGTCTTTGCTCGTGTGTCCATGTTTCAAGCACCCAAAACAAACGCCCTTCTCCTTTAGAAACTGAATCTTGTCCTGTTGTGTCTTTCTTCTAAACTGAAAGCATTTTTCCAGAGTGTGATTGGTAAGATAGCAGAACATACATTTGAGCTGGTTACTGTGAGCTGTCGAGTTTTCCATTTCTCTATGTCCATCCTTTGGTGCATTAATGCTGGTGGCAAATGTACCACTTTTCCTTTTCTGGTTAACTTGCATGGATAGCTTTGTATAGCTGGCTGGAGAAACATCATTAATATTTCCAAACAGAGGATCTGAAACAATTTTGACTTGTTTTTCAATGAAATTCACAAAATCAACAAACACTGCTCTGTTTCCAGTTTGTTCCAGTATGTCACATGCCACATTTCTCCACTTTTCCCTCAGCTTGTATGGGAGTTTCATTAGGATCGTCCTGAGGTTAGCTGGCATGTCCAACTCCTTCATATACTTTATATGATGTACTATATTGGAGCAACCTCGAAGGAACAAAGCAAATGACTGCAAAGCATTAACATCCTCAGGTTTTATTGAGGGCCAGTTGTTGATTTTGTCCATGTAAGCAGAAGAGATCTTATGTTCACTGCCAAAATGTTCAATCAAAAGCGCTTTTGCTCTTTGATAACCTGGTTCAGAGGGCATATGTTGACAACTTCTTACAATGTCTCTTGGTTGCCCCCTAGTATACTGTTCTAGAAAGTACAGACAATCACTGAAATTTTGAGTTTTATCCTCAATGCAATTTTCAAAGGCTCTGAGAAAAGATTTGAAATACAGGGGATCACCATCAAATACAGGTATATTTCTCATAGGCAGGGCAGAGGCTGTGTTTTGTTGGACCAACAGCGTAGTTATTTCATTTTGACGCTGCATGATGTTCAAAATGTCCAGAGAATTGATGGGTTGAACACCAACAGGGACAGAATTTAACAAGCGACTGGAGGTAGGTTCAAAGCTTTTATTGGTGGGCACATAGCGTTCAGCATTCGGATTTAGTTCATATGTCCTTTGAGTTTCTGACCTTTTCAAGTAAGAATTCATACCATCTGATGTTTGAGATGCACATCTTGAAACTTTACAGCCATACTTTGAGCTTACTTCCAGAACCTCCAATTTTGCATTTGTCACCTTTAATTCTACCTCCAGAGCAAGTTGTTCCTTTTCTCTCCTTAAATGTTCCTGTTTCTTACGTAAGTCCTCTTGTTCAAGTCGTATTTGTTCCTCCTGATCCTCCAAAATATGCCTTTGTTTCAGAGCAGCCATGCGTTCCTGTAACGCTGCTCTTTCTGCTTGCGCTAATATTTTTGCAGATGCACTGGATGAAGTCTTTGAAAGCTTAGAACCAGCCTTTGAACACATTGCAGAACCTTTATTGGATACACTGTCCTCAGGCCCAATACCAGTTGGATTATCAGGTGGTTTAATCGGAAGTTCATATGAATGGCCTGTGTTTGATAACCAACCTTTGACGTCATCAATAAAGCTTGAAAAACACTTTTCCTTTTGTTCAAAATATTTATCTTGTTTCTCCTTCTCATCCTGAGGTATGTCCAGTGACACAAATGACAAATGATGTTGTTTTGCCTCATCAACACATATTATCATTTGATCCAAAAGAGACTTGACTGCATCAATATTGTCTGCAGAATGCATCAACTTATCCATCTGATTCATGCACGATTTGGCTCGTCTGCATTGCATCGATCTCTTTTCCTGACACGTTTGCATAAAAAACATCATTCCTTTAGCAGTAAAACTTGTGCGTCTTCTTGTAGGAAGCGCCGTGTCGCTCGTGGCTTTAGATGCAACGTCAGACATTTTACTCTTTGTCGATGTCGGTCATGTACACACACAGAGTTGTTTGCAAAGACTGAATAAAGCACATACCTCGTGGAACTTTGTTTGTTGCGGTGGTTGCCTTTGTACACGGAGTTGTATGCACGCAGTAGCTGTTGTTGTTGCGCGCGCCCGTGCGCACCACCTGTGAAGGCTTTGGGCCTTTGCGAATTCAAATTGCAGCAGATAATGTCCTCCACTCCGTAGTGCAGCTCCAGCGCTCCAGTATTGTCACCGTTATCCAGTACGGTGTCCAAGGAAACTTTACACTGTCGGATGGGTCGTATTATTCGATGTTTGCACTGTATCCAGCCCACGCCTCCGTCACTCCCAGGCCCTTTCCTTTGTTTGTTTCCCGCGTCCAGGTGAGTAATCCACTTTCCAAACGGTAATCCAGCAAACGATAAGTCCAGTATCCACGTAAACCAACGATATATCCAGGGCGGTTTTTTACTTAATGTAGTGGCCATTTGTCCATAAACTTAAACAAAATAAATAATAACAAACTTCTCAAATGGCCACTTGAGGCTAGGTCATGGTTAGGCTTTACGCAGGTTCAGAGGTACCAAAGCAAAGTGCTGTCCATACCAAGATTGAGTTTAAGAAGGTTTATTCACATACATGAGCAAGCTCACAGACATTCTTGCTGCCTCTCTCACGCTGGTAAAAAACCATATGCCCTCCTAGCCTGAAGCACCTCCCACCTTGACCTACTTTATGCAAATGAACATAACACCATGTGACCAATAAACGACAATACAAGTAAAGCATAAATACAAAATAAACCAAATTAACCTTAGCAAGAAAATAAATGAATAAATGAAGCTATAAATTAACTTAAGCCCAAAATAAACAAAAATAACAATATAGCTCCAACAGACTGTATGAAGAATGCTTTAGCTTACACTGTTTGTATCAAGCAAATGACCTGTTTTCATCATTATCATTATGGTATAATGGATTAAGTATAGTTTTGGAACCTGGTTCACTCAACTACGTTTTGACCATTTTTGTTACTTTTTAAAGCTTTTGCAGAAGGCAAAAACCACTAAAACGGACGGTAAGAGGAATGCTTTAGCTTACACTGTTTGTATCAAGCAAATGACCTGTTTTCATCATTATCATTATGGTTTAATGGATTAGGTATAGTTTTGGAACCTGATTCACTCAACTACGTTTTGACCATTTTTGTTACTTTTTAAAGCTTTTGCAGAAGGAGAAAACCACTAAAACGGACTGTTTGAAGAATGCTTTAGATTACACTGTTTGTATCAAGCAAATGACCTGTTTTCATCATTATCATTATGGTTTAATGGATTAGGTATAGTTTTGGAACCTGATTCACTCAACTACTGTACGGGGTGGGTAGCTCGGGCTCCGGACAGAGGCACAGGACACCAGGGTAGCGGGTTCTAAATGCACTTTTATTGTGTACTGTTTGTAAACAACGCTCCGGCGTCCGGCTCGCTCGTGCTCCCGCCCCCTTCGCTCGCCGCCTCCCTGTGTTATATCTCGGGGAGAGCACACACATTAGTCAATTATTGCCAACTGCCCTCACCTGGCACGATTCCCCGAGCCACTCCCCCTCTCTCCCCCCTGCAGCCGAGCCGAAACCACGCCCGCCACCACATACCCCCACCGCCCGACTTAGGCCGGGGAGCCGTCCGGCCTAGCCAACTCCCCCCCCTCTCCCTCCAGCGGGCGGGAAAGGAAGTCCGCCACGACCATCTGCGTCCCCGGCCTATGGACCACCTTGAAGTTAAAAGGCTGCATGGCCAGATACCACCGAGTGATCCGGGCGTTAGTATCCTTCATGCGGTGGAGCCATTGGAGCGGGGCGTGGTCCGAACAGAGGGTGAATGAGCGTCCCAGGAGGTAGTAGCGCAGGGAGCCCACTGCCCACCGGATGGCCAGGCACTCCTTTTCCACCGTGCTGTACCTGGTCTCCCTCTCCGATAGCTTCCGGCTGATGTAGACAACGGGGCAGTCGACCCCCTCCACCTCCTGGGACAAAACGGCCCCCAGCCCTCTGTCCGATGCGTCGGTCTGCAGGACAAAAGGGAGAGAAAAGTTAGGTGTGTGGAGGAGCGGCTCCCCACAGAGAGTCTGTTTTACCTTCTCAAACGCCCGCTGGCACTGCTCCGACCACTGGACCGGATCTGACGCACCTTTCCGGGTCAGGTCGGTCAAGGGGCTGGTGAGGTCCGCAAAGCCGGCGATGAACCGTCTGTAGTAACCTGCCAGCCCCAAAAACCGCCTCACCTCTTTTTTTGTCTTAGGGCGCGGGCAGGCCGCAATAGCTGCAGTCTTGTCCACCTGAGGACGCACCTGCCCACCCCCCAAGTGGTACCCCAGATACCGTACCTCCCTCCGTCCAACTGCACACTTCCCCGGGTTGGCGGTGAGACCGGCCCGCCTCAGCGACTCCAGCACCGCGTCCACCCGCCGCACATGCTCCGCCCAGGTGGTGCTGTGGATGATTACATCGTCCAGGTATGCGGCTGCATATGCGGCGTGCGGACGCAGCACCTTGTCCATGAGGCGCTGGAACGTGGCCGGGGCACCGAACAAGCCGAAGGGAAGCATGGTAAATTGGTACAAACCATACGGAGTGGAGAAAGCTGTTTTCTCTTTGGACTCTGACGACAGGGGAATCTGCCAGTAGCCCTTAGTTAAATCCAGGGTCGTAAAGAAACGTGCAGTGCCCAGCCGGTCCAGGAGTTCGTCGACCCGGGGCATTGGGTAGGCGTCGAATCGTGACACGTCGTTTACCTTGCGGTAGTCCACGCAGAACCGCACAGTCCCATCCTTCTTGGCCACCAGAACGATGGGGCTGCACCAGGCGCTGTTGGACTCTTCTATTACCCCCATCTCCAACATAGCCGCCAATTCCTCCCGAACCACTTTTCTTTTGTGTTCGGGTAGTCTGTAGGGTCGTGACCTCACCGTCACCCCCGGGGGTGTCTCGATTCGATGCGCTATCAGGTCGGTGCGGCCTGGCCGGGGGGAGAACACATCAGCAAACCGCTCCTGCAACTGGGCAATGTCTGCTCTCTGGTCCTCAGAGAGATGACCCTCACACGGGAGCGGGGTGGGATTAGCCGCTTTTGGCACCTCCGGCCCCAGGTCCTCTCTTTCCGATACTGTGGAAATCAGAGAAACAGACTCCGCCTCCCTCCAGGGTTTCAGGAGGTTGAGGTGGTATATTTGTGTAGCCCCGCCCCTGTCAGACCGCACCACCTCATAATCAACCTCCCCCACCCGGCGTGTGACCTCGAAGGGCCCTTGCCACTTAGCCAGGAGCTTTGAGTTGGAAGAAGGAAGTAATACAAGTACCTTTTCTCCCGGTGTGAATTCTCGCAGCTTGGCTCCTCTGTTGTACAGCCGCTGTTGTTGTTCCTGGGCCTGGAGCAAGTTCTCCCGTGACATCCTACCCAGTGTGTGGAGCTTTGCTCGTAGGTCCAGGACGTACTGGATCTCGTTTTTCCCGGGGCTCGGACCTTCCTCCCAGCTTTCTTTAATAAGGTCCAGCACCCCTCTTGGTGATCTGCCAAACAGAAGCTCAAAGGGAGAAAATCCCGTGGAGGCCTGGGGGACCTCCCGGACTGCGAACAACAGAGGGTCAAGCCATTTATCCCAATTACGTTCATCGTCGCTAATAAATTTACGGATCATGGACTTCAGCGTCCTATTCATCCGCTCCACCAACCCGTCAGTCTGGGGATGGTAAACGCTGGTGCGGACGGACTTAATGCCCAGTAACCCGTAAAGTTCTCCCAGTGTGCGCGACATGAACGAGGTGCCCTGGTCTGTTAGAATCTCTTTCGGGATTCCAACCCGGGAGATGACCTGAAACAGCGCTTGCGCGACGCTCTTTGCAGAGATATTGCGCAATGGCACTGCCTCCGGATACCGGGTTGCGTAATCCATGAGGACCAACACAAAGCGGTATCCGCGTGCGCTCCGGTGAAATGGCCCGATTAAATCCATGCCGACGCGCTCGAACGGGACCTCCACCAGCGGTAGAGGCCGCAGCGGGGCACGCGGGATGGCTGGTGCATTGACTAACTGACACTCCGGGCAGGACGCACACCAGCGGCGGGCATCCGCCCGGATGCCTGGCCAATAAAATCGGGCCATTATCCGGTCTAGTGTTTTCCCGTATCCCATGTGACCCGCCATCGGATTATAGTGAGCCGCCTGGAAAATCATTTCCCGGCGGCTTTTCGGCACCAGTAACTGGGTGTTTTCCTGCCCCGTTCGAGTGTCACGACTCACCCTATACAGCCTGTCCCTAATCAATGAGAAGTGCGGGTACGACTGTGCTGCGTCCGGGCGCACCAAATGACCATCAATTCTTATCACCTGGTCGTAGGCTGAGCGTAGAGTATCGTCACGAGACTGCTCGAGTGGAAAATCTTCCATGGAGCGGAACTCGGGAACCGCCGGCGTCTCCAGCGGAGGCACCGCCGGTTCCCCCTCTCCCCCGGCGGCGTCGGACGACCTCGCGTCACCGCTAAGCACCGCACACATACCGCATGTCCCTGTCGGTCGTGAACGCACCCCCGCCGCCTGCCCCATTAGCGTGTTAAATCCCTCCCAATCCGTTCCCAAGATTACGGGGTGCGTCAGGTGGGAGCTAACCGCAACCTTTATCCTATATTTTCTTCCCCTGAACCTAAGTTCAACGGCCACAATAGGATACTCGTGAATGTCCCCGTGCACACACCTTATTTTCACCCGCGACGCTTCTACCAATGCCCCTGGCCGAACCAGGCTCTGGTGTATCATGGACTGCGAACAGCCCGAATCCACCATCGCCTGGCGTGTACCCCCCTGGATTCTTACCGGAACGCGGTACGTCGCTCCCGGGCCGGGGGAGGGTGATGGAGCGCCGGCAACCCGGATCACCTGCCCCACCTCCATCAGCGGGCACTCCCTCCGCAGATGGCCGGGCTGCCCACACTTCCAGCACTCCTGCCCTGGCGTTTGAGAACCTCCGGGTGGGTCAGGAAGAGTGCCGGGGCTTGCTGCGGTCGGGGGGTCCCGGTGTCGGATCATCGGCTCCCGTCGTGGGGCTGGTCGGGGTCGCCCTGTGGTCAGCTGCTGGCTCCATCCCCGTGGTGCGGCTGCTTCCAGGGTCGATTGTGGTGCGCCCTCCCGCTCTCCCCGTCCGCTGTGTTGCACCGCCAGGTGGTCCTCGGCCAGGGTGGTGGCTGCCTCTAGCGTCGGTGGGCGGTGGTACCGGACCCACGCCGCCGTTCGGGCCGGGAGCCCCTCCATAAACTGCTCCAGTACCACCTTTCCCAGCACCTCCGACACTGTTCCCACCCCATTCGGCAGGAGCCACCTGGCGGCCGCGTCCCGGAGCCGCTGTCCGTAGGCGAATGGCCGGTCCTCCGGTCTCAGCCTGGCACCCCGGAATCGCCGCCGGTGGTCCTCTGGCAGCAGCCCTAGCCGGTCCACTACCGCCTTCCTCACCGCCTGGTAGTCCCGCCGGGCCGCTGGAGGTAGCCCCATGGCGGCCGTCTGTGCCTCCCCAGTTAGCAACGGGAGCAGCCTAACGGCCCATTCCCCCGCTGGCCATCCGCACGCCTCCGCTGTTGCCTCGAAGGCCTCCAGGAACGTCTGGGCGTCGTCCTCCGCCGTCATGCGGTGGAGGGTCGGGCTCGCCAGCGCTGTTGGCCCCGGTGGTGGTCTCGCCGCCAATTGCTCCAGTCCCTGGGCCTGTCTTCCCACCTGGGCCTGGAGCACCTCCATGAATTGCCGGTTCGCCTCGGCTTGCTCGCGCTGAATCCCCGCAAGCTCCCTGATCATCTCTGCCAGCGCGAGCGCTGGTTGGGTCGTCATTCCCTGTTGCCCCTCGTCCGACATTCTCCGCCGAGTTGGGCGCCACTGTACGGGGTGGGTAGCTCGGGCTCCGGACAGAGGCACAGGACACCAGGGTAGCGGGTTCTAAATGCACTTTTATTGTGTACTGTTTGTAAACAACGCTCCGGCGTCCGGCTCGCTCGTGCTCCCGCCCCCTTCGCTCGCCGCCTCCCTGTGTTATATCTCGGGGAGAGCACACACATTAGTCAATTATTGCCAACTGCCCTCACCTGGCACGATTCCCCGAGCCACTCCCCCTCTCTCCCCCCTGCAGCCGAGCCGAAACCACGCCCGCCACCACAACTACGTTTTGACCATTTTTGTTACTTTTTAAAGCTTTTGCAGAAGGAGAAAACCACTAAAACGGACTGTTTGAAGAATGCTTTAGATTACACTGTTTCTTTTAAGCAAATGACCTGTTTTCATCATCATCATTATGGTTTAATGGATTAGGTATAGTTTTGGAACCTGATTCACTCAACTACGTTTTGACCATTATTGTTACTTTGTAAAGCTTTTGCAGAAGGAGAAAACAGCTAAAACGGACTGTATGAAGAATGCTTTAGCTTACACTGTTTGTATCAAGCAAATGACCTGTTTTCATCATTATCATTATGGTTTAATGGATTAGGTATAGTTTTGGAACCTGATTCACTCAACTACGTTTTGACCATTTTTGTTACTTTTTAAAGCTTTTGCAGAAGGAGAAAACCACTAAAACGGACGGTAAGAGGAATGCTTTAGATTACACTGTTTGTATCAAGCAAATGACCTGTTTTCATCATTATCATTATGGTTTAATGGATTAGGTATAGTTTTGGAACCTGATTCACTCAACTACGTTTTGACCATTTTTGTTACTTTTTAAAGCTTTTGCAGAAGGAGAAAACCACTAAAACGAACTGTTTGAAGAATGCTTTAGATTACACTGTTTGTATCAAGCAAATGACCTGTTTTCATCATTATCATTATGGTATAATGGATTAAGTATAGTTTTGAAACCTGGTTCACTCAACTACGTTTTGAGCATTTTTGTTACTTTTTAAAGCTTTTGCAGAAGGAGAAAACCACTAAAACGGACTGTTTGAAGAATGCTTTAGATTACACTGTTTCTTTTAAGCAAATGACCTGTTTTCATCATCATCATTATGGTTTAATGGATTAGGTATAGTTTTGGAACCTGATTCACTCAACTACGTTTTGACCATTTTTGTTACTTTTTAAAGCTTTTGCAGAAGGAGAAAACCACTAAAACGGACGGTAAGAGGAATGCTTTAGATTACACTGTTTCTTTTAAGCAAATGACCTGTTTTCATTATTATCATTATGGTATAATGGATTAAGTATAGTTTTGGAACCTGGTTCACTCAACTACGTTTTGACCATTTTTGTTACTTTTTAAAGCTTTTGCAGAAGGCAAAAACCACTAAAACGGACGGTAAGAGGAATGCTTTAGCTTACACTGTTTGTATCAAGCAAATGACCTGTTTTCATCATTATCATTATGGTTTAATGGATTAGGTATAGTTTTGGAACCTGATTCACTCAACTACGTTTTGACCATTTTTGTTACTTTTTAAAGCTTTTGCAGAAGGAGAAAACCACTAAAACGGACTGTTTGAAGAATGCTTTAGATTACACTGTTTGTATCAAGCAAATGACCTGTTTTCATCATTATCATTATGGTATAATGGATTAAGTATAGTTTTGGAACCTGGTTCACTCAACTACGTTTTGACCATTTTTGTTACTTTTTAAAGCTTTTGCAGAAGGCAAAAACCACTAAAACGGACGGTAAGAAGAATGCTTTAGCTTACACTGTTTGTATCAAGCAAATGACCTGTTTTCATCATTATCATTATGGTTTAATGGATTAGGTATAGTTTTGGAACCTGGTTCACTCAACTACGTTTTGACCATTTTTGTTACTTTTTAAAGCTTTTGCAGAAGGCAAAAACCACTAAAACGGACGGTAAGAAGAATGCTTTAGCTTACACTGTTTGTATCAAGCAAATGACCTGTTTTCATCATTATCATTATGGTTTAATGGATTAGGTATAGTTTTGGAACCTGATTCACTCAACTACGTTTTGACCATTTTTGTGATGGGAAACTCTGAGTTTTCGGTTACAGAACAGCTGAAATGAGTTAGTTCAATCAACTCTGAGTTGACCTACTCTGAGTTAAGCGTGTGCACCACAACTATAAAAAGCCATTATCAATGGAGCGCAGATATTATGAGTCACCATGGCAATAGCGCCAGACAAAAAGAGGTCTTCATATTTTTCACCAGCAGAACTGGATGTGCTTATGCAAGCATATGGAGAGTACGAACATATATTTAAAAAAAAGCAACACGGCTGCAGCGGCGAAGGACAGAGAGTTAGCTTGGGAGAAAATAGCTGCTCGAGTCAATGCGTAAGTTTACATTCGAATTACTGTTATACAGTGTTGTGTGTAATTAATTTCTATGTAATCTAAAAACTGTAATTTAATTCCGTAATTTAAAGTAAAATCTGATGTAATTGCATTAAATGCTGCATAAACTATAAAGCAATTCTGTATAAAACAATAGTGGATTTAACATCAAATTTTAAAAGATATATTTTTTCAAGAATAATTCATGCAATTGTATAATGTTTACTTGAAAGCATTAAAAGTGCAGTTTCTTGTCTCTCCTTGTATTGTTCAAGTGGTTGAGGTTGATATGGGATTTAGAAAGTAATTAGTAATAAGTAGACCAATACTTTCTAGAGAGAGTCATTATTACATTAATCTAATTACACTGTTGAAGAAGCCAGTTTTAGTTAGTAATATAAGTGACTTGCCCAACTGTTATAATATCAGAAGTGAAACTCTAAGAACAGTGTGTTATTCAACCTAATTTTAATTTTCATGTAGGTGCAATCCTGCAGGCATTAAAAGAACATGGCAGCAGCTGAAAATGAAATATAAAAACATAATTCAATCAGGTAAGGCTTGAACATATCATGGTTGTAGTCTACCTGACTTTACAAACATTTGACCTATAAATAACTAAATAGCATCCAGTGTCTAGCAGTGCAGCAGCATTTTTGACATGGGTCTAAATGTTCATTCTCATTTGACTACTCAGCCAACAGAAAGAAGGCAGAGGCTCGCAAAACGGGGGGAGGACCTGCACCACCACCTCTGACAAATGCAGAGGAGATGGCCCTGAGCCTGAATGCTGGAAGGCCAATGGCTGAGGGAATTCCTGGAGGGACTTCATCAGAGCCAGTCACTCCAGAAGATTTAAGTGCCTTCATAAAATGTAAGAGGTCTACCTATGTGTTGTGTTTTTATATAGGCTATTTGTGATATTTCCATTTATTTTACTTTGGGGTGGGTTTTTCGTTGGTCCCAACAGATTCTGATGGTAAAATTAGTCTTTTGGAGCCTCCTGTCCCAACAGAACCACAGGCAGTTGTAAGTAGCCTACTCAATACACCAGAAATTATTACAAATAGTGTTATAAAGTGTACTCAAATGCTCATCTTCACAGGATGATGGGGATGAAGAAACAGTTTCTGCTGCCACAGAGATGCCTACAGAGGTAATGTTAATATTATGTGTCTATCAAACAATCTACACATTCACATTTCTTCACATTTTTTATGTGGAGTAGCCTATAGAATCTAAGTTTAAATCTAAGTATAAACAGGTATTTTTATCTCTCCCCAGAGTGTGGAAGAACAGCAATAGGATGGTCCATCAACTTCTGGTGCACAGATGAACACAGTTCAGTGATTTTTTTTTTCAGTAAATGCCACAGTTTAATATTGTAGAATTTTAGAACTACATGATGTAACTGTAATCTACTGTATTTTCAGTTGCCAGTTAAGGAGTTATATAGACTTCTTCTTATTAAAAAGATAGAAAAAAACAGCAAAGAACTTGTATACTTGGACCGCCAGATCCAAAAGGCAGATCTGGAAATTGAGATTCTGAAACTAAAGCTAGAGGTGAGTGCATGGTCACAGGTGAATTCTAAGTATTGAAAATATATTAAATTCTTTTTTTTTTATGTTTAGGAAATAAAGAACACCATATAAATTGCTGTGATTTTGTGTTTATTCATTTTTATTTTATTTTGTGGTTGGTTGGTTGTGGTGGTGGATATAATGTGTATTAATCTGTGAAGACATTTCGGCATATCATATCCCGGACTACCCTTCCCTCCTGGAAATCTGCCGGGTTGATGGGGTCTTCCTCTGGGTCTTGTATTTGTAGGGCAGGGTGTTGCTCCCCTCTAATTATGGCAATATTATGGAGAACAACACATGCCACAATAATGTCGCAGGCCCTTTCAGGGGTTACCCTGAGGTGACGTAGGCACTGGAAACGTGCTTTCAACAGGCCTATGGTCATCTCCACCCGGGCTCTCGTCCTGCAGTGTGCCACATTAAAGCGGCGCTGGGGGCCTGGTTCAGGTTCTGGGTAAGGGGTAATTAGTGTTGGTCGGCATGGGTAACCCCTATCTCCCAGCAGAAAGCCATCAATCTCTCCTGTAAGAAAGTTCACATTGCTTTAGAGCTGCATAGAAGTTCCCCAGTAAGTGTGTAGTGCATACATTGAAATACATGCATTTACATACCAGTTTCCAGTCTGTTGCTCAGCGTTGACTCACGATACATTCGTGAGTCATGAACAGAACCGGGCCACTTGGCCTCCACATTTGTAATGAGATGTGCAGCATCACATATGATCTTGACAATGCAAAGAATGAGACATGTTATAGTATTGTGATGTAGTCTTTGACCATTAGAAACAGTAGGCTTTCAGTGTACCTGCACATTAATACTGTGGATGGACCTCCTGTTGACATAGTCCGCTTCATTTTCGGAAGGTGCAATGATGGGAATATGTGTGCCATCAATGCATCCAACCACATTCGGAAATCCTAAAAGGAATTCTATTAGTTTACTTCCAGGGGTCGCAGCAATATGCTCTTAACTGAACGTCATTTATCAGGTTAGCCTCATTTAAACCGATTTATACATCACTGACCTGCAATCCTGTGAAACTCCTCTTTGACCTGAGGGCTCGTGCGAGAGGTCCCGGGATATACCTGTTTTTTTCTTCTTCTGACAACCAATGGGAAATTATACATGGGGTTTGTTTGGCATGTGATTGAAAATGAGTTTCAATTTACAAGATTTTGTTGACAATCCCTCTTTTGAAAAGGTTGATGTGTGTCGCAAGGATGATTTATTGTGTATTGCAGCACACTTTGATATTACTGTTCACAAGTACGGACTTAAGAAAGAAATAAAGACGCAGGTCCTAGAAAAATTAGTTGATTTAAATGTCCTTAGTCCTGCCCAGTCCGTGGCTGAAGTTTCAACTAATGATGTTCCTTCTACTACAGCAGGGGTTTTGTCTCAGAGTGCCGAGGAGACCGCAGCATTATTCACACCTCCTGCAGACCGTGCTGGGAAGTCTGCGCCGGCTACGTTACCTCGTTTTGATCCTTTCTCTCCTTCACACCCTCCGGGGTTCAGTTCGAGTTCCAAGCTGAAGGTTCGCTTGACTCGCCTTCAGCTGGAGGCCCAAGAAAAAGAGTCCATGCGTAAGGCAGAGTATGATCTCCGCCTGCAGGTACGAAAGTTAGAAATTGAAGCGGATAAAGAAGTAAGACTAAAGCAACTTGAGGTTGAGGCTCTGAAAATCTCTTCCAGTCACTCGTTGAACATGTCCGACCGGTCGACACCTTTTCAAACGGTAGCCGGTAAGCAAAGTTTTGATGTCAGTAAAAATATTTCTCTGGTGCCAGCATTTCGGGAGGCCGAAGTCGATTCATATTTCAGTGCTTTTGAACGAATAGCCTCCGCACTCGACTGGCCGAGGGACATGTGGCCTATCCTCCTCCAATGCAAACTGATTGGAAAAGCACAAGAGGTAGTCTCTGCCCTTTCCTTACAAGATAGTTTGCAGTATGATTCATTAAAGGAGGCCATTTTGCGTGCTTATGAACTTGTTCCTGAAGCCTATCGGCAGAAATTTAGGAATCACAGAAAATCTAATGATCAGACTTTTGTTGAGTTTGCACGGGAAAAGGGCACCCTCTTCGATAAGTGGTGTGCCGCCAGTGATGTCAAAAACGACTTTGAGTCACTTCGCCAGCTTGTTCTGTTGGAAGAATTTAAAGGCTCTTTGCCAGATAAGGTGGTGATGTTCTTGAATGAACAGAAGGTGTCGTCAATATCCAAGGCTGCTGTCCTTGCAGATGAGTTTGTGCTAACACATAAGAATGTCTTTGTATCTGCCCCTCGGTCTGACAGAACTTTTGTTTCACGTTCAACCAGACCTGGTTCTGGTCATTCTGCCTCTGAACAGGCAAAAGGACCCTGGTCGCACACACAAGAGAACCGTGAGTGTTTCTATTGCCACAAAAAAGGCCATGTTGTTGCTGACTGTTTGACGTTGAAACGGAAACAGCAATCTTCCCTAGCTTCCCAGCAAAAGGATGTGTGTTTGATTAAAACACTTCCAACGCTTGTTACTGAACAGTCTGAGGACGTTAAGGATAAACCTGATCCTTGTTTCAAACCGTTTATCTCAGAAGGCTTTGTGTCGTTAACTAGCAATCCAAAAGACCAGAAAGTGGTCACCTTACTGAGAGACTCAGCTGGTTCTCAGTCAATCATTAGGGATGGGGTCTTACCATTGTCATCTTTTACCTCCTGTCAGTCTAGTGTTAAACTCCGGGGGGTTGGGATGGTTAATGTACTTGCGCCACTACATAGAATCCATCTTCAGTGTCCTCTACTTAGTGGGTGGTTCGACGTTGCAGTACTCCCTGACTTGCCTGTTGTTGGTGTTGATTTCCTCTTATGTAATGATATTGCTGGGGGAAGGGTGAGTTCAACTCCTGTGGTCATGGACGTTCCTGTTGTAACAGACCCTGCTGGTGACAGCCAAGATTCTTCGGAGATTTTCCCGGCTTGTGCAGTCACAAGGGCTCAGACCATCAGTCAGTGTTTAAATCAAACCATGAGCAGTTTGGTATCTCAAGGATGGAGGCAGTGGAGCTGCCAGCCACAAGAGAGGAGTTTATGGCAGCCCAACAGAGTGATAAGACACTACAAAACTGTTTTTCATCTGTTCTCAGTGTTGAAGATGCTAAGGAAAAGAAAGTGGCCTACCTCATGGATCATGGGTTGCTGGTTCGCCATTGGAGTGGCAATGACTTAGATGGGGGGGACTGGAATGTAACCTATCAAGTTGTTGTCCCCACGGCATATCGATCTCAGGTTTTGTCTCTGGCTCATGACAACCCGTGGGCGGGACATCTAGGTATCACAAAGACTTATAATGGAGTCCTTCGACATTTTTTCTGGCCAGGACTCACAACCCAGTCTCCAAAAAAGCGTGAAATGGCTACGTTGGTCCACCGTGATAAACGTAGTCATGTTACGTTTTCCCCCAAAATAACGTTACTATGTTACGTTTCTTTTGGCCCATTCATTTACATTGCTTTGCAAATAGGTCACGTGACTATCAAGTTTCCCGTTAGTGAAAAGAAAAACATGGCGGACGGTCAGCATAATCTCGGTGAAAAACACAATATTTTAAGAAAGCATCAGCATTTGTATGCATTTCGATGGCATTTCTAGCGAGAAGTATGCGTTATTCTTTCATAATCTTCTATCAGAGACTGTAGAAGACCTTCCGTTTATTCGTTTCTGCGAAGATTTGAGTGTCCCTTTGGGAAAGCGTGGCTACGCAACGCCTTTAACGGCGCATTATTAAAAAAACACTTCCAGTGGGGGCGTTACCGTAAAGAAGCGTTCAGCCTTAAAGCCACTAATCGCCAAACAAAACAAACTCAAAGCACTCGAATCACATTATGACTTTTTAAACATAAATTCCGTTATTTTTATGAGTTTTCAATGAAAGAATGCATCATTTCCGGGGGTAGGCATGCCCGGGACATGCCGAATTATGGGCAATTTTGATTTGTCCAGCTTTTTGACAGCTCCAGTCCCGACTTCCAATCACAGCCTCCTAAATCAATGACGCGCCTAAAACTCTCGGTTCGAACATTACGTCTTGTTTACATGGGAAAGGGGGGCGGGGCTTCGCCCTCAGAGCGGAGCGTCATTTCTCGCTCCACACGTCTCCTCTTTTTACTGGCCAGGAAAACGGGCGATCTATCCCACGTGGGTCTGGCTCCATTCCATTGGCTCTGACGAATCCATAGAGAGGCGGGACTTATAATTTGCCCGGCAAACGGAGAGATTTGAGCTGCATTGCTTGCCCTGTGCGTGAAGTGGCCGTGAGGCCTCCACTAAAGTCTCTCTCTATTTGTTCTGCTTTACTCAATAAAAGTAAAACCTTTACAGATATACTGTCCACACACTAGGCTAACATAATGGAGACTTCCAGGCTTCGTCCTTTATGTTTTATGGGGATAAAGCCCCTGTAAGTAGTTTTTTCCCAAGCAAATCTGAGTTTCTTCTTTTTTTGTGTGTCCCATACAAATATCAAAATATATATACTGATTTTCACATCCAAACACACTCACTTATGTTCCCTTTTATCATGACAACAAGAAATTTCAAGATATACCTTTTGCTTTCATAAATATGACAGTTTTAGTGTGTAAAAGCCCAGCAGTGTACGGTCCGGGGGCCCCTATCGGGCCACTTGTTAGATGGTTCGATTAGTCTATCACTACTATACTTTGATCTGACGACTAATTTGCACATCATGCTCGTACCGGCATGGCTTCGCCCTTCCCAGGCATAGTTCATCATCTTCCGGGGTCCTATAGCCAGTGTTGGGAAAGTTTACTTTCTACATTAACTAGTTCAAAGTTTAGTTTACAAATTTTAAAAAGGAACTAGTTCAGTTCATAATTCAAAATATTTGAACTAAGTTCACGGTTCCAAAAAATGAACTAGTTCAGTTCTTTTTTTCCATACGTTGCTGCGAGCTATTTTTTTTCTAAATTATTGCCACAGCCCAGAACCACAGACAGCAATTATTTTATCAGTTTTAAAACTGAAGCGATGCATCAGATTTAATCTTCTTATCCAATTTTGAATCCTTATCCAACCAGGGTTTACATTAGCATTGAGGGGACAGCATTTCCCTAATGATTCTTTGATGCTATGTTGCTGTCTATTCACTCCACACTAGCAGCAGTTGCAGAGTTTACCCCTACACTACATTCTCAAACACATGCTGCTTAAATGGTCTTTTTTAAATAAGGAATTATTAAAAGAAAAACAGGACAGTAATCATTAAGGTGCAAATGTTTGCAAAGAAAGGTCAGATTCCTCCCATCCTCACCGACCTTGTCAGTAACTTCATAAACTCTTTAAAATTATTATACGCCGCCTTTTTGCTACACTTATTAATGCGCGTTTATGGTGTGTTTTCTATAGAAATCTGGTACCCCATTGAACGATGTTAAGCTGAACGAACGCGCCGTTCATAGACACCAGAATGAACGAGAACAGTGACGTTCATCGGGCATTAATACAGTACGTTCAGTTCACGTTCGCCCAAAATATCAACAAGTTTATGAACTATCGTTCAATGAACGCGTTCAGGCACAACACTGTCCCAAAAGGGCCGGGATCGCACCTCACCCAGCATGCCTCGGCCTTCACTTTTTTCACTACAGAGTTTTGTTGCACCCTGTGACTCCGGCGTTAGACTCCTTCGACTGAGTTTTAAGATGGGTTGGATGGGTTACTGACTAAAATTTATGCCCCCACCCCCTAACTGCCTCAGGGAAACTTGTAAATATAATAAGTCAAATAAGTCAAACAAGCAAGTTGTATCTGGTTTAACCCTTTTATTCCTGTAGGCGTTTTTTAGGTCTCATGCTGGAAATTGCATTTACACACTAAAACTAGGATAACGCATGTCTGATGATAGTGACAGTGAGTCTGTCGATCAAGATGAGGATGGAGACATAGTAGAGGTTGAAAATCCTCCTTGTTGAACACCCCACAATACATTCTGTGCTCCCTCTGGCATAACATTCTAATGATATCATGTCCCCCCCTTCAGTATTTTAAGACATTCTTCAGGTTATTGTAGGCCAGTTGAATGTGTATGCCATAAAATTTGACACAAACAAGCCCTTTAAGTTTACATGTTTTGTATGTGGATTTTGTACATACAGTGTTGGTCATTTCATTTCTTTGTTTAATATTTTTGAATTTATGTTTGAATCCATTTGTGGTTAATGTGCTCAAAATGCACTACTTTCTTAATGCTTACATTGCTTGTTTGACTTATTATATTTACAAGTTACCCTGAGGCAACAGACCTAAATCAAGTTAGGGGGTGGGGGCATATATTTTAGTCGGTAACCCATCAAACCCATCTAACAAGTGGCCCGATAGGGGCCCTCGGACCGTACACTGCTGGGCATTTACACACTAAAACTGTATGATTTATGAAAGCAAAAGGTTTATCTTGAAATTTCTTGTTGTCATGATTCAAGGGAACATAAGTGAGTGTGTTTGGATGTGAAAATCAGTATATATATTTTGATATTTGTATGGGACACACAAAAAAAGAAGAAACTCAGATTTGCTTGGGAAAAAACTACTTACAGGGGCTTTATCCCCATAAAACATAAAGGACAAAGCCTGGAAGTCTCTATTATGTTAGCCTAGTGTGTGGACAGTATATCTGTAAAGGTTTTACTTTTATTGAGTAAAGCAGAACAAATAGAGAGAGACTTTAGTGGAGGCCTCACGGCCACTTCACGCACAGTGCAAGCAATGCAGCTCAAATCTCTCCGTTTGCCGGGCAAATTATAAGTCCCGCCTCTCTATGGATTCGTCAGAGCCAATGGAATGGAGCCAGACCCACGTGGGATAGATCGCCCGTTTTCCTGGCCAGTAAAAAGAGGAGACGTGTGGAGCGAGAAATGACGCTCCGCTCTGAGGGCGAAGCCCCGCCCCCCTTTCCCATGTAAACAAGACGTAATGTTCGAACCGAGAGTTTTAGGCGCGTCATTGATTTAGGAGGCTGTGATTGGAAGTCGGGACTGGAGCTGTCAAAAAGCTGGACAAATCAAAATTGCCCATAATTCGGGATGTCCCGGGCATGCCTACCCCCGGAAATGATGCATTCTTTCATTGAAAACTCATAAAAATAACGGAATTTATGTTTAAAAAGTCATAGGCCGTTTCTCAATATGCGTTCTTGTGTGGACTTTTGTTCTCGTGGACTCGTGAAACGTCATCAGTCGCAGCCCGAGTACTGTTCCAATTCTCAAGTCCGCATCTGGCCGAGAACGGTCATAATACCCGGATGTGGCTCGCCCCGCCCATTTTACCGGGCATGCATCGGAGCAGGCTCGTCTGTTCTTGTGAGAGACATATATCCCAGAATGCATTTCACCTCAGCAACAGGCAACAACGACAGAGGAAAATAAACACAACTTTATGTCGAAGTTTATAAATACTACTTTTTTTAGGTAACGTAATGTAATTTTCTGACTGAATAGTAAAATGTTTAAGTCAAAAACTAAAATAAAAACGTATTAGCAAGACCAGCTGACGTGGTGACGTCATCAAGTCAGCTGCTGTTCCAACTGCGGAAATGACCGTTCTCCGTTCTCCCGAACCTGCGAGTCAGGACTCCCGAGTCTGTCTCCCGAGTCTATTCTCGCGGGAACGCGAGTCCGTTCTCGCCGTCTCAGGTATTGAGAAACGGCCATAATGTGATTCGAGTGCTTTGAGTTTGTTTTGTTTGGCGATTAGTGGCTTTAAGGCTGAACGCTTCTTTACGGTAACGCCCCCACTGGAAGTGTTTTTTTAATAATGCGCCGTTAAAGGCGTTGCGTAGCCACGCTTTCCCAAAGGGACACTCAAATCTTCGCAGAAACGAATAAACGGAAGGTCTTCTACAGTCTCTGATAGAAGATTATGAAAGAATAACGCATACTTCTCGCTAGAAATGCCATCGAAATGCATACAAATGCTGATGCTTTCTTAAAATATTGTGTTTTTCACCGAGATTATGCTGACCGTCCGCCATGTTTTTCTTTTCACTAACGGGAAACTTGATAGTCACGTGACCTATTTGCAAAGCAATGTAAATGAATGGGCCAAAAGAAACGTAACATAGTAACGTTATTTTGGGGGAAAACGTAACATGACTACGTTTATCACGGTGGACCAACGTAGCCATTTCACGCTTTTTTTGGAGACTGGGTTGGGACTCAAGGCTGACGTGGTGCGCCATTGCCGATTGTGTCATGTGTGTCAGGTAACTGGCAAACCGAACCAAGTGATTTCTCCTGCCCCACTCTGTCCCATACCAGTGATGGGTGAGCCATTTGAAAAAGTAATCGTTGACTGTGTGGGGCCGTTACCGAAGACCAAATCTGGCAACTAGTTTCTTTTAACCATAATGTGTGTTTCCACTAGGTTCCCAGAGGCTGTTCCGCTACGGAGGATCACGGCTCCAGTGGTCAGTACAGCACTTATAAAGTTCTTCACGAAGTTTGGCCTTCCTAAGGTTGTTCAGACCGATCAAGGTACCAACTTCACGTCTCGAGTGTTTGCCCAGGTACTGAAAACCTTGGGCATTAAGCACATAATGTCAAGCCCATACCATCCTGAAAGCCAAGGGGCACTAGAAAGGTTTCATCAGACCTTAAAGTCCATGCTCAGAAAGCATTGTTTTGAGAGTCAAAAGGACTGGGATGATGCTGTGCCATTTGTGTTGTTTGCTGCTCGCGAAGCTGTACAGGAGTCACTCGGATATAGTCCTGCCGAACTGGTGTTTGGACATCAGGTTCGTGGCCCCCTAAAACTTTTGAAAGAACAACTTCTCTTGCCTGAAGGGAAGGTCCATAGCATCCCTGATTATGTTGCGAAACTCAGAGCTCGGCTCCAGAGAGCCTGCTCTTTAGCCAGAGAATCGCTATCCTCTGCTCAGGTGAAAATGAAGAAATACTACGATCAGAAAGCCACTGCCCATTCGTTTCAACCTGGTGACAAGGTTTTGATTCTTTCTCCCATCTCTGGTTCTGCCCTGTCGTCGAAATTTTCCGGTCCCTATCTTGTGGAAAAGAAAGTCAGTGACACTAACTTCATTATTCAAACGCCCGATCGCAGACGGAGAAACAGATTATGTCATGTGAATATGATGAAGCCATATTTTACAGCAGAGAATGAAAGTGGAACGTCTGGACTTCCTAAAATACAAAATGTGTCAGCGGTATCTGCGTGCTCAGCAGAGAGCTCCACTGAGGAGGATGGACTGGTTATGCGTAGTGCCACCCCACAGGGGTTAAGACTGAAAAACACTGAGCTACTTTCGGATTTGTCTAACTTTTTGTCCCACCTGCCTGATGACCATCGTGGTGATGTGGAGAATTTAATATCTGGCTTCCCATGCTTATTTGGTGATATACCCTCTCAAACTTCTGTCCTTATGCATGACATTGTTTTGACTAACCCGAAGCCCATCAAACAGCATGCTTATCGAGTTAATCCTGCAAAGAGGGAATGCATGAGGAAGGAGGTGAACTACCTTGTGGAACATGGATTCGCTGTACCCAGCTCCAGTTCATGGAGCTCACCATGTGTCCTGGATGCGAAGTCCGACGGCAGTCAAAGGTTCTGTACTGACTTTCGTAAGGTGAATTCCGTGACTGTCCCCGATGCACATCCCTTACCTCTTGTTGAAGACTGTATCGATGAGGTCGGTCCAGCAGAGTATGTCAGTAAACTTGACATGTTAAAGGGTTACTGGCAGGTTCCGTTAACCCCACGTGCCTCGGAGATCTCAGCTTTTGTCACCCCTGACAGTTTTCTTCAGTACACAGTAATGCCCTTTGGACTCTGCAATGCGCCTGCTACTTTTCAGAGACTTGTAAACAAGGTTTTGCGAGATGTTCCACACTGTAAGGCATACTTGGATGACATTGTTATATACTCTGATGATTGGAATTCTCACATGGCTACCTTAAGGGACGTTTTCAAACGTCTAGCTGAGGCGTCTCTGACTCTCAACCTCTCAAAGTGTGAATTTGGGAGGGGTTCTCTTTTGTATCTAGGTCAGCAGGTTGGTCGAGGCCAGGTGTGTCCTGCGGATGCAAAGATCACTGCAATCGCTGCCTTTCCTGAGCCAACCACCAGGCGGGAGTTGCGGCGGTTTCTTGGGATGGCCGGGTACTACCGCAGGTTTTGTAAAAACTTTTCGACGGTGGCCGCCCCATTGACTGCACTTACCAGTCCGTTGAAGCCATTTACTTGGTCTAGTGAGTGCCAACAGTCTTTTGAGGATCTCAAGTGGCTTCTCAGTTGTAACCCTGTCTTGTCTGCGCCAAACTTTTCCTTGCCATTTAAGTTAGAAGTTGATGCCAGCGCTGTGGGAGCAGGAGCTGTACTCCTACAGGAGGATTTCCAGGGCATCGACCATCCTGTGGCCTACTTTTCAAGGAAATTTGACAAACACCAACTAAAGTACTCCACAATAGAGAAAGAAACCCTTGCATTGTTGTATGCTTTGCAACATTTTGAAGTATATCTTGTCTCCACTGGTAAACCTATAAAGGTTTTCACTGACCACAACCCTCTAGTCTTCCTCTCCAGGATGTACAACAGTAACCACCGCCTAATGCGTTGGTCCCTGATTGTTCAGAACTACAACCTGGAGATTGTGCATAAAAAGGGTTCTGAAAATGTACTCGCCGATGCCCTGTCTCGTGCATTATAACTAAATGATTGTCCAAACCTTTGGTTGGACTTGTATGTGTGGGGGTGTTACGTGTAGAGATTTGTGCCTCTTGCCCTCACCTTTTTTTTTTTTGTCCTGCAGGTGAGGGGCGGAGTATTGGCTGGCCCTGCCTCCAGAGCACCCCGGTATTGGCCCACACTCCGGCCAATCCGATATGGAGGGCAACTATAAAGCCTCTCACTGTGCTCTCTCTCGGTCTTGCTTTTTTTCCATTGAGGTTTGTGGTGGGGGAAGTGGGACTGAGGTAAGACTGGGTTACCCTGTACACACCCACATACACGCAGAGTTACTGTTGTTATTCCACTAGGTTATGGGTTGTTGCCACCGATGTATTTCTGTTATTTTGAGCATTTGTAGAATAGAGTCAGGTCTTTTGTTTTCCTTTTTCTTTCCACAGAGTTGAGCTAGGCCTGGTTTTATTGTACTTTGATCATTTTGTTTGGCACAACCCCCACAGTACACTCTCCCCCCCCCACCTTTTTCCAACCTACCCGTTATGTTCCTTTTTTTGTAAATAAACCTACTTTTCTTTAACTGCCTCACACGGTCCCTGTTTTATTCCTCCATTGGATGTCAGCGTTTCCCTCTTAACCGGAGGAAACGTAACAATGGCTCTCACGGGTTTGTGCCCAGGAAACAGCACAAAAATTCGGAGAAAGCGCTTAAGAGCGAGCCACACTTTCCTTACAACTCTGCAAACAGTAGCCTTACTGATATGTTCTGCATCCCCAATGTTACACAGAAAACTACCATTTGCAAAGAAACGTAATGCAACGCAAAGCATCTGCTCGGATGTTAGAGCACGGCCGCGATGGCTGATGTTTCTGATGTAAGGATGGATGAGATTATGGATGTATCTTATTGACTGTAAAGAAAAACGGTACCGCTCAAATAAAAATGAATATGGATATGACAAAAAATCCACTCTGGGTCTCAAAACCCTCTCCCGACGTAAATGCAACTCCCTACGGATTAATGCAGCCTCTTCATCCACAGGATCGTCCATAAAAGGACATGCCATTTCATTCACTTGATTTGATGATGAATGAATGAATACCGAAAGAATGAATGAGGTGATTAAATACCACTTCCTCTTTAAAAAAGGGGAGGAGACGAAATAAACTCTGGGTTTCCCGAAGAAAACCTGCTCCCGACCAGGTTAGGTTCACAGAGTAGGTTGCCATGGTAACTGACTCTGAGTATAAGTTACCTCTCTTTCTGAAACAGGCTTGACTTACTCTGCTTTCTCAGGTTTAACATACCTCCCATTCTGAAACAGAAAACTCAGAGTTTCCCTAATTTCAGGGTTAACATACTCAGAGCTTTCACTTAACCTCCTTTCTGAAACAGGCCCCTGCTTGCCTGCTGGGGGCGGTGTCTTCCAGGGAGGGCGTGGGAGATCGCACACCGCTGCTCCCATATTACCTTTTTGATTGTGGAGGGGATAAAACTCTGGTTTCCCCTCTCAACAGGCCTCCTCTTCCTCCAGGGGAGCGACTGCCTCTAGAGACGTCACTTTGGCCTACCTTTGTCGTCTTATGCAATGCATGCCAACCTTTTCTCTCTCCCAATTTGGACTATGATTTTCCCTTTTTGTTTGAACCTAGACTTCGTTTGTTTAGTTACCGTTATTGTAAAGGATTAAATAAACTCTTGCAGTTAATTTCAATGGGCTTGTGTTCTTTATGTTGCGGTCAAAACGAGCTGGCCGTAACATAAATTGGGGGCTCGTCCAGGAATCCAATGGGGGTAGGAAACGTTATTGAGTATTGGTTTTATGTGTGTGTATTTTTATGAATGGTTACCTTTTATAGAACTCTGGTTAGTTTAGGGTGTTTCCAGCTGGATTGTGAAAACAGTCCTTCCAACGGAGCACTGTTTGTTGTTTTGTTTTGTTATTTTCCCTTTCTTGTTTTTGGAGGTTATCCTGGGTGGAGATTCGCTCTCTGTAGGGGGTACGCTTCCGGACTTTCAGTTGTACTGATTGTCGCGGAGCTCAGCGTTTAATGTCGCCTCAAGCCCGGTACATCTCTGAAGACCAGGTAGGATTTAGTTAGTGTGTTCTGAGTTAGGGGCTGGAGTTTTCTTGTATTATAAACGGTAAACCATTCTACAAAATAAATAAAGATAAATCATTGTGTTCGTGTGTAGAGTGTGGTTTATTTTCGCACTTACACTATGTTTTGATTTGTGGGAAGTCTTCGGAAATTTTGTGAATGAGGGTTGCGGAATACGGTGACGTGATTCCTATTTTGAAGCAGTGGCTTATGGGAGTTGTATTTTGGGTAAACAGCGTCTCACGTGTGTTTAGATAGTAGTCTCGTTTGTGTCACTGTGCGTATACAAATACGAACAAAATGTCTTCGGTGCTCGAAGATTTCTTGGCGTGTCCATCAGCAGCTTTGCTTGAGAGTTGTACAAAGGAGCAGTTGGTACAAGTTGCCGAACACTTCAGTGTTGATCTTACTTCTCAGGAAAAAAGGCTGAAGGAAACTATGGTGACTACTTTGAAGCGATCACTTGTGGATAGAGGAGTTATGGAGGTAATTAGTGAATCGTTTGTGCCGACCCCTACTGAGGTTTATAGTAAAGGTGAGACCAAATTTCCTGAATTGTCTTTGCAAGAGAAGCAATTGTGTTTAGAGGCCGCGAAAATTCGTGCTGAACGTGACGATCGCGCTATGAAAGAGCGTGCGGTAGAAAGAGATTTTTGAAGAGAAGAAATTAGAATACCAGTTAGCCATGCGAAGAATGGAGTTTGAGTTTGAGAAGGAACGTGCCGAGAAAGTGTTTCAGATAAAGAAGTTGGAGTTGGAGTTAGCAGTAAAGACCGCTGAAGTTTTACAAGCGAATTTGCCTCCTGGTTTACCGCAGCGGGCAAATCCAGGTGAACCTGTGTTTGACGTTCACAGAAATATGAAATTAGTTCCGCCATTCTCTGAGAAGGAAGTGGATAAATATTTCTATCACTTTGAACGTTTATCCATGAAATGGCCGAAAATCTTTTGGACCTTATTGTTACAGTGTGTGTTCACAGGTAAAGCACAGGAAGTTTATTCTGCACTCTCACTGGAACAGAGTGGTGAGTATGAGGTCGTGAAATCTGCTGTGCTACATGCTTATGAACTCGTGCCTGAGGCATATCGTCAGAAATTTAGAAATTTGAGTAAAACTGATGAATGTACTCACGTTGAATTTGCCAGAGAAAAGGAGAACTTGTTCGATCGTTGGTGTACTCCAGTGATGAGTAGGAATATTGAGGCGACAGTTGCTGAACATTCTAGTAAAATTGCACTCTCACGAGACATGGTTTGCTTTTATTGTAAAAAGCCTGTCTTGTTCTTAAAAGGAAAGAGATTTTCAAAACCTGTTGCTTTGGTTTCCACTTTACCATTCACCGTTGACACTTGTGAGGAGAAAGATTGTCATTTATCCAATTCTAAGGATAAATCTGTTGGTCAGAGTGTAAGTTCGTCCGTGGACTATACACCTTTCATAACTGAAGGGAGTGTGTCATTGCTTGGTTCAAAGGAAACTGTGCCAGTGCGTCTTCTTCGAGACACAGGAGCTGCACAGTTGTTTCTTTTAGAGGGAATTTTGCCTTTAACGACTGAAACCGCTACTGGATCTCAGGTACTAGTGCGAGGTTTTGAGATGGGGTTTGTTGAAGTGCCTTTACATCGAATCCATCTGTCCTCAGCCATCGTATCTGGTGATGTAGTAGTTGGTGTTCGTTCTGCACTTCCAGTCCCTAGGATTACATTTATTCTGGGAAATGATTTAGCAGGTGGAAATGTTTGGGGACAGCGTAGTGTTGCAGCTCCGCCCATAATCTCATCCGTGCCCAGGAAATCTGATGTGGACAACTGTAGAGAATTTCCTGATTTATTTCCAGCCTGCGCAGTTACTCGGTCCATGGCAAAACCACAATCTGAATATCAAGTTGAAGTTCCATTACATGACACTTTCTTTTATACTTTGAACACAGGTACGCAAGAAGCTGAGAAGTCTAAATGTCCTGAGCAAAAAGACCTGAAGTCCTGCTCTTCGTTGCAGACAGATTCTACAGTGCTGCAAAGTGAATCTGCTGCTACACCTGTGGTTCTGTCCACTCCTGAGAAAACCCATGTTGATCTCTCTGATGTTGATGACTGTTCTCCATCTTCTTTGTTCCAGATCTCTCGAGAGGATTTAATTAGAGCTCAACAGAGCGATGACACTCTTAAGCCTTTATTTTCTGCAGCGGCGTCTAAGAAGTGTTCTGATCATCAAGCCTCTTCGTACTTTCTTGATGATGATCTGCTTTGTCGGACAGTGGTCCTGCATAAAGCGGTTTCGCTGGAACCTAAAACACAGATTGTGGTTCCTTTTTCGATGAGAGATGCTGTGTTGCATTTGGCTCATCAAGGTCTTGCTGGTCATATAAAACGTATGATCGGGTTTTGCGACAGTTTTATTGGCCTAAAGTAAAACGCGATGTAGCAAAACACATTCGATCCTGTCATACATGGCAGATTACCGGTAAGCCAAATCAAAAAGTGCCTGTTGCTCCATTACAGCTTATTTCAGTCGTGTCCACTCCTTTCGACCATTTAATAGTTTACTGTGTTGGTCCTCTGCCCAGGTCTAAGACTGGTCACCAATACCTTTTAACTGTTATGTGCCAGACTACTCGTTATCCAGCTGCTTATCCGTTAAGGTCTATCACCACAAAATCTGTCCTGAAGGCCCTCACTAATTTCATGTCGACCTTTGGAATTCCCAAAGTTATTCAGTCCGATCAGGGTTCGAACTTCATGTCCAAACAGTTCTCAAAAGCCCTGCGTCAACTGCGAGTCAAACACAATATTTCTAGTGCTTATCATCCGCAAAGTCAAGGAGTTCTTGAGAGGTTTCATCAAACCCTGAAGTCCCTTTTGAGGTCATATTGTGTGGAGCTCGATGCGGATTGGGAAGAAGGTCTGCCGTGGATGTTACTAGCGATACGTGAGGTAATCCAAGAAAGCCTTGGGTTCAGCCCAAATGAATTAGTGTTCGGACATGTAGTGCGGGGACCTACGGCTGTGTTAGCTGATGAGTGGCGAACGTCTGAACCTTCTGAAAATATAGCGGATTACGTTAGTGGATTCCGCCGTAGACTGTATGAGGGACGAGCTCTCGCTAAAAAGAAGTTGAGTAAGTCTCAAATGAAAATGCAAAAACATTTTGACAGGAAAGCTAAGCTGAGAGAGTTTCAGGTTGGTGAACAAATACTGGCTTTGTTGCCTCTACCTGCCAACCCATTTCAGGCTAAATTCACAGGACCCTACAGTGTGGCTAAACGTCTTTCAGATAATAACTATCTGTTGAATACTCCTGACCGGAGAAAAAAACAAGTCCGTCACAGCAACTTGTTGAAATTATATACAGATCCTGTTTGTTCTGTTGTTGTGAATGTAGTAAACTCTTGTGAATCTTTTCCAGAATCGTGAGTGAGTGTGTAACAGCACGAGTGAAGATTCTTTGGAGAATGCTGAGGAGGATGGAAGTTTTCTTTCTCGAGAAAAAGTCGACGGATGACTTAAAAACTCTGAGATCCTTCTTAATCTGTCCTCTCATCTATCTTATCTGACAGAGAATGAGAGGAGTGATGTCACTGAATTGGTGAAGTCATTTCCCTCTTGTTTCCTTGACGTTCCTCGTCGTACTTCTGTCATAGAACATGATATCGACGTTGGAACCTCATGTCCAGTTAAACAGAACGCCTATCGAGTCAATCCTTTTAAAAGAGATCTGCTGAAACAAGAGGTGAACTATTTGCTTGCTCACAATCTGGCTGAATCTAGTTTCTGTTCATGGAGTTCTCCTTGTGTCTTAGTAAATAAACCTGATGGCTCATATTGATTCTGCACAGATTATCGAAAACTTAATTCTGTGACAAAGCCGGACTGTTTCCCTTTACCTCGAGTTGATGACTGCGTTGATCATGTTGGCTCGGCCAGTTACGTCAGTAAATTCGATCTATTAAAGGGATATTGGCAGGTGCCTTTAACTAGTCGTGCGAAGGAATTATCCGCCTTCGTTACGCCTGATGCTTTCTTGCAATATACGGTAATGCCTTTCTGAGTTCGAAACGCACCCGTGACTTTCCAGCGACTCGTAAACCGTATACTGTATGGAATGTCAGGATGTGAGGCATATCTTGATGACGTCGTTCTATATAGTTCCTCTTGGTCTGAGCATCTCACTCAGATTAAAGAATTGTTCTCTCGCTTAGAGAAGGCGAATCTCACCATTAATCTCGCTAAATCAGAATTCGCGAAGGCAACTGTTACCTATTTGGGCAAGGTAGTGGGGAATGGTTGCGTAAAACCCATTGAGACTAAGGTAGAAGCCATTTGTGCCTTTCCAGTTCCCACCACTCGTCGTGAGTTGCGACGATTTCTTGGCATGGTGGGATATTATCGGAGTTTTTGCGAAAATTTCGCCAGTGTAGTCTCACCTCTCACAGATTTGTTGAGTCCGAAGATACCTCTTATATGGTCCGAGACATGTCAGCAAGCTTTCGAAAATTGTAAGGCTTTGTTGGCATGCGCTCCGGTTTTGACGGCTCCAAATTTTGAAAAATCCTTTAGTCTTGCCATTGATGCCAGTGCTTGCGGTGTGGGTGCTGTTCTCTTACAGGAGGATTTGAACCAGGTTCAACATCCTGTAAGCTACTTTTCTAAGAAATTTAATCGACATCAACAGGTATATTCTACCATCGAGAAGGAAGCTCTTGCCCTAGTGTTGGCCGTACAACATTTCGAGGTATATCTAGGGTCAATTGCTGATCCTATTACCATCTATACGGACCATAATCCGTTGGTTTTCTTAAATCGAATGAGGAATTCAAACCAGCGACTGATGCGTTGGAGTCTCATTCTACAACCTTTCCATCTTGAGATTAAGCACATTTGAGGAAAAGATAACGTAATAGCTGATGCCCTTTCTAGAGCGTAACATTTCTGCATTGCCTGTTCTTTCTTTTCATCTCTAGGGCCCAGAGATGTTGGAGCATGAAGAGGAGCAGAAGACGTTTTCTCGAAAATCTAGAAATTTTGTTGTATCTTTTCTTAGTGTAGTAACTATTTCCTTGTTTTTTAGATTCGTGGTCGAATCTTTTTTGAGGAGGGAGGTGTTACGACCCCGCCCTTCACCTGCTTGCCTGCTGGTGGCGGTGTCTTCCAGGGAGGGCGTGGGAGATCGCACACCCCTGCTCCCATATTAACTTTTGATTGTGGAGAGGATAAAACTCTGGTTTCCCCTCTCAACTGGTCTGCTCTTCCTCCAGGGGAGCGACTGCCTCTGAAGACGTCACTTTGGCCTACCTTTGTTGTCTTATCCAATGCATACCAACCTTTTCTCTCCCCCCCATTTGGACTATGATTTTCCCTTTTTGTTTGAACCTAGACTTTGTTTGTTTAGTTACAGTTATTGTAAAAGTTTGAATAAACTCTTGCAGTTAATTTCAATGGGCTTGTGTTCTTTATGTTGCGGTCAAAACGCGCTGGCCGTAACAATGTGAATTCCTTGTTGCACAGCTTGTACACAACCACGCTCTTATCGACGCTTCCATCCGTTTGTTTTTATCATAAAATGTCCCATTCACGGGGCCAACTATCTTAAAGAGCTTCTTACACCGTATTGCCCTACAAGGCATCTACGCTCCGTAGATGCTGGGCTACTTGTGGTTCCTAGAGTTTTAAAAAGTAGGATGGGGGCCAGAGCCTTCAGTTATCAAGCTCCTCTTTTGTGGAACCAGCTTCCACTTTCAGTCCGGGGGGCAGACTCGGTCAGTTCATTTAAGATAAAGCTTAAAACGTTCCTCTTTGATATTGCTTATAGTTGGGCTGGCTCAGGTTAGCCTGGACCAGCCCTTAGTTAAGCTGCTCTAGGCTTAGACTGCCGGGGGACTTCTTAGGACACAACGAGCCCCTCTTTCACTCTCACACTCTCACTCTCTCCTCCCACAATCATCCATGTTTTATTAATGTACATCACTAATTAAGCTTCTTTCCGGGTTTTTTTTTGTGCTTTCTCACCTAGCAGGTCTCCGTGGATCATAGTTTCGTGCGGACCCCGGTTCTGACTCCTGGCATGGCTCCGCTGACACCTGCTGCTGCCATCATCATTACTTTAAATATGATTCATATTACTGTCATCAAAAACCAACATCTTTCTGCTCTCCCTCCCCACAGAAGCCTGTGTGGATGGTGGTTGTCCCTGTGGTGGTCCTGCCGTACACTTGTTCTGCTACTTGCAATTACTTGTATCATTTCTGTTAGAGGAATTGAATGTATTGTACACATGACATCCATTGCAGTCTGTCCATCCCGGGAGAGGGATCCCTCCTCTGACGTTCTCCCTAAGGTTTCTTCCCTTTTTTCCCCATTGAAGGGTTTTTTCATATTTTGGGGAGTTTTTCCTGTGCCGATGTGAGGGTTTCGGGACAGAGGATGTTGCATGTGTACAGACTGTAAAGCCCTCTGAGGCAAATTTGTAATGTAATTTGTGCGATTTTGGGCTATACAAAATAAAATGAATTGAATTGAATTGAATTGAACCGACACGGTCTCGTCAGCTTCTTCCTTCATGTTCACTGTGGTTTGTTGTTGTCGGAAGTCATGAACGTTAGTTGGTGCTCCAGTGTAATCGGTCCTCCAAAACTCATCCAGTGAGAAACGTAAAAATGCGTAAAAAATGTTTAATGTGTTATTTTTTGTGTAATTAATGCGCTAAAGTCCCGGCCCTAATATATATATATCAATACACACACATGTAAACAAACACATACAAACATGTACACACACAAACATGTACACACACTCATACATATATACATCAATACACACATACATACATGAAAACATACACACTCATATACATGTATACAAACACACACATACATGTATAGAAATATGAGGGGCCGTTCAAGACATTATTCATTCTGGTACTCTCACATACATATATTCTCCTTTCACATACATATATTCTCACTCTCACAAACAAATGTATGCATGTGTGTTACGTGTAGAGATGTGTGTCTCTCTTGCTCTCACCTTTTTTGTTTGTCCTGCAGGTGAGGGGCGGAGTATTGGGTGGCCCTGCCTCCAGAGCACCCCGGTATTGGCCCACACTCCGGCCAATCCGATATGGAGGGCAATTATAAAGCCTCTCTCTTTGTGCTCTCGGTCTCTTGCTTTTTGTCCCTTGAGGTTTGTGTTGGGGGAAGTGGGACTGAGGTAAGACTGGGGTACCCCATACACGCAGAGTTATTGTTTGTTATTGCACTAGGTTATGGGTTGTTGCCACCGATGTATTTTTGTTATTTTGGACATTTGTAGAATAAAGTCAGGTCTTTTGTTTTCCTTTTTTTCTTTCTACTCATAGTTGAGCTAGCTCTGGTTTTATTGTACTTTGATCATTTTGTTTGTCACAACCCCCACAGTTCACTCTCCCCCCCACCTTTTTCCAACATACCCGTTATGTTCCTTTTGGTGTTATGAATAAATTTACTTTCTTTACCTGCCTTACACGGTCCCTGTTTTATTCCTCCATTCGATGTCAGCGTTATTGTTTCCCTCTTAACCGAAGGAAATGTAACAATGTGTAAAGAAAATATATGTCTGTAATAGAAGAATGTATGTGTGCATGAGCAAAAGTATAGTGGAAATGGAAGGCAGAACATTTCTCGCGCTGTGATTGGCTGTCAACCTACCCTGTGATTGGCTGAGAAACTATGCGATCAGCATGGACGGAGATGAGACCGCTTTGCAGCAAGCCATTGGAGTTTTGAGAACTATCTTAACATCCTCTGACACAATTTCTGCCATTGAGCAACAAAGGGCATGCTCTTCTGCACCTAACGTTGTTCACAGCACAGCAGAAAGTGAAACGAGACAACTTTTCAGACCAGGGGGCAACTCTCAAGTCAGTGCTACAGGCAGAGCAGCTCAAGCTACACATAATACTATTTTGGTTACTGGGCAGACAAAAAAATGAAACACATTCAGCAAAAGTAATTTATACAATTGTATTAATTCTATGTGGTGTGATGTTTTTTGTCTCAAATCTCAATCTGTGATAGTTTTAGGGGGGAAAATGGGGATTTCTTGGGTGTTTTATTAGAAATTTTAACCCAACCCTTGATAATCAAAAGTTTCTTTCTTTGTGCTAAGTTAGAAAATGTTGCCCTGTCCTGCTGAAGAATTCAAGTCAGAGACAGTCTGGCAGGATGGGGGTTCCTGTCTGGACTTGATTTAAGAGTCGGGACCCACACGGACAAACAGAGGTTTCTCTGTGTGTATTGATAAGGGGATCGGTTTCTGTTCTGATTTAGGAAGCAAGGTCAGCGGGTCAACTAGCAGCAGATGTGTAAGATAAGGCGGGAGGTTCACACCACACCCCAACCAACACTCAACCATTGTTCTTTGTTTACGTTAGGCAAGGTGGTCTGGACATTGGATGTGACCGGATCCTTAGAGGCGGGGGGAGAAGGTTCATCCCCTACGCCAGCTTAGGGCCAATAGAAATATTTTCTTTGTCTTTTGGGTTATAAAACATGATGTTCTTGCTGATGTTAGTTAGTGTGTGTTCTTCCGGCCTGCGGGCCGGTAGGATTGCTCCTGCCTTTGCAAACGCAGCGCTTATACTTGACCTGTGATCTGATGAATAAATCTACCAGAACGAGAGAAGTAGTTTGGCTGAATTCTTCCAGACGTCCCCATCCAGGCTTCCAATTTTTGAACACGAGCCTCTCTTTTGAAATTACTAACACCCTAATGGCTTGACTTCAAAAACTGAATTTGTAGTAGGAATATTTTGCGAGGTCCTATGAATTTTATATTTTTCATGTGACATTGTAATGGCAAAAATATATGTAACTCTTCTAAATGCTTCATTTGTATAACCAGTTTATTAATTGCAAGTGCTGAGATGGAAAGGCCATGGTATGAGAGCTGAAGTGTTCTGCACTGATAAATGTCCTCAGCGTCCTAGCTCTATAGACTAAACAAAGTTGGTCGTATGTGTGTAACCAGATTTGTTTTCAAGTGTTAGGAGGGCGAGTCCATGGTCAAAGAACTGATGTGTCTTACATGAACTAGCTGTCCTGAGTATCCTGGCTGTAGAGACTCAACAAGGTGGTCAAGGTTTCTGCTACGCCACCGATAACTGAACTTGTGTATAAGAACTGCCTCGTTCTGTTAGGGGGCAAGAAGTTGGTTCATGACAGTCTGCAGAGCATGTAGCTGTTGTGACCTTTCTTCCCTTGCAAGGAAATAAACGGAGAAAGACATATTTGACTCGGAGCCTTTGCTTCTTACTTTACGATTGTCTGTGCAAAGACTCTTGCTAAATTGACTAAGCATCCAAAAAGCAAAACAGAATTTTAACATTTCTAACAATTGTTGATGCACGATTTACTATTTATTTTCCCCCCTGTTCGGATTTTATAGGCATCATAAATAGTAATAGCACACAGGATATTTACTTGTTATAGTTGTGTAGTATAAAGCACTGAGCAGAACACTTTACTAGTTATAAGGTCATTGTATCATTTTATAGTTTGTTCAAAAAAGGTGAAAACTAGTGTATTTTCATGTTTTTGGATCTAGAGCTCTCAATAAATTGAATTAAAATCAGACTTGTTTTAATATGTCCTTTGTTGAACAGGATTTAAAAAATCTGACATACCGTACATTGGTAATACATAGAAAGCAGCACACGACAGAGCAGAAGATTACGTTTTTTTTGCATTGCAAATACAGCACCCAAATAATGAACTAGTTAATAAGAAAATTGACTTCACATGTCATTGTGTAACATTTTATTAGTTAAAGAACAGGAGTAACAAGAGTCAACTAGAGTGTACTTCATTTTCTCCTCTAATTGCGTGACCCGAAGAATATCTAAATTTTTCGCACTTCTGAAGCGCGTGCAAAAATTCAAGAGTTTTTGAACATGATGAAGTCCCCAAAAGTGCGATCGAAGTAGCGAAATAATAATTCTTGCAATTTCAATAGGGCTTTCGCCCGACTTTGTCGGCTCAGGCCTTAATTATAGGGCATCACTAACAAATTTGTCACTAATAAGAGGCCAAATTAAAATCTGTCAACATAATGCCAGTGTGTAGATCAGTTTTAGAAAGCAATGCTTACTTACTCCACAATGGATTCTGATAGTTTTACCTTCATTGAACTCCGACAATCTGAACTGTAGTCAGTATGAAATGGTAAGCACCTTCTTTATAAAATGATGGAACAAATGGGTATTTTGCACACAAAAACATAGTGGAATGATAAGACACCAAATATATGCATGTCAGGAACTGTTGTGATTATTTTAGTGCTGCCGTATTTATCTACAGTATCTGTGTATGAGCTAGATCTTACAACAGAATACTGAGAAGAAGGCCTCTCGGCATGCATACTAAGCTATGCCAAAAAAATTGCCCAATGCGAAATCCATGTTTTCCTGAAAGTCTTTGTAAGAAGTGTGCAGTGGTAACTTCAGACAATTGATGCATGTGTTTGCTTAGAGGTAGTTCATGTCATGCTCCTGGTGAAGAAATTCAATTGAAGGCTGTGGAGAGAAGCCAACTGGTGGAACAATATTGGCTCCAGTGGCAAAGGCGTGAATCGTCCCTAGCTTGTGTTTCTTCTTGCTCTACATAAAGAAATACATCAGATATTAGATTAAAACACGACACACCTCACTACTCTAAAGTGATACACAATGGTAAGATACAGTATGATTCCAAATTCAAATAAGTAATTATTTTAGTTTATTTAAACATTACAATAACCTTCTGCATCTATTCGGTAGTCTCTCCAGAAAGGAACAACAACTTCTTCAGAATGCCTTTTATTGCTGCCAGCTGGAGAAAGGCGGATGGTGAAGAGGCTTCCAATCAGGTCAGCTGTGAGGGTTGTAGGAGAACAGCATAAGAGGGAGCGAAAACTCTCCGGATGAGCTTTGATTTTGTCCAGCACACCAAGGGTTCTCAGTCCATCCCTAAATCTGAGTAAAAATCAACAGTTACTTTTAAAGTATTTTGATTGGTGAATGAAGTTTTTTGGACAGTTTGTTTTTACATATTCACGTGTAGGTGATGAATGAATCGAAGAAAATAGAATGACAAAAAGAAGAATTCAAACCCAAAGTAGTTAGTAGTTCTTACAGAGGTAAGTTTCCAGATATACCTGTAAACGCCCTGCAGCTGTAACGTTAGTACAGCCTTGAAAGCAACAAACAAACGAACAGGGTCAATGGAGATTCTACCTGACCTAAAATAAAACAGTTGCGTGACAAGAGACGTAACAAACCACTGGTAAATATTGGAGATGTATTTGAAAGCTGGAGACAGCTTAGAGCCCCAAAAAGACGCAGAGTTTTTTGTCGGTTTTGTGTACACTAGACCAGTGTTGGGAAAGTTCACTTTCTACATGAACTAGTTCAACGTTTAGTTCACAAATTTTAAAATGAACTAGTTCAGTTCATACTTCAACATTTTTGAACTAAGTTCACAGTTCCAAGTTTTTTTCCCATATGTTGCAGCGAGCTTTTATTTTTCAAAATGATTAATACCCATCCCAAAACAGTTTGACTGAGTAACGTTCGACAGGCATTAACACAGTACATTAAGTTCACGTTCGCCCCAAATATATATTGTTCAATTAACGCGTTCAGGCACAACACAACAGTATTTTATTGATGGTCACTATGGCGGTTACGTGCAGGGTTCGAAATGACTTAGGACTCTTGGGGGGGTCCCCTAAAATGTAACTTTAAAGAATACTGAAGACTACCATGCTACACTATATACTGCAGGCAAAATTATATTGACATATTTTGAAGGTGGGATAATGGTCTTGGGATGTTTTTCATGGTTGGGCTAGTCCCCGTATTGTAGTGGTGTCTGGCGGAGTGGATTGGCTATAATCAGGTAAGGTGCTGGAGCACAGCACCTTATATAAATCCCTGACATGACAATGTGGATAATAGGGATGAGCGAGTACAGCATTATCTGTATCAGTATCTGTTGAACCATATTAATTATCTGTATCCGTATCTGTACTCGGATTGAGCGGGGCCTAACCCGGAAGTGGCCGGCTTTTACCCGTAAGTTGTCGGGTTGTCTTGAAATGGGCTGGGCTTTAACCGTTATGCTCTTTTTTAACCATGCAATTGACCCTACGCAGGGAGCTTGATTAACAGGTGATATGACCAATATAAAACATGAACTTTGAAAACAGTGTACTGTACTGACGCATTTCTGCAGTTAAAACAGCATTCCTTCTTAATTATTGTGGTGTGTGTGTGTGTGTGAAGAGAGCCAGCAGACGGTAAAAAAAAACTCCGGCAGAGAGAGGAAAAGAGAGAGGTCAGTGCGTGAAGTAAAAAAACTAAAAACTGGTTCGAGCCGAATAAAAAAAAAAAAATCTCCGACAGGCAGAGATGCAACGCGAGTCGCATTCTTACGAACCACGTCTTAATAAACCCCACGTTTACCTAAACTCTACTAGTTAACAACAACCGAAGTAAAAAAAAATGTAACTGAAGCCGAAGAAATCCTTTAAATTTATCGCGAAAGACCCGCGAACCTGACGACAGAGAGGGAGAGTGTTCTGTGTGTGAGTGAGCCGAGCGGAACACAGCAACACAGACAGTATCCAGCCAATCACAAAACGCAGACACAGACAGCTACCCAATGAGGACTTTTATTCAATCCGAGCACAGATATTGACTCGTATTACTCGCATAATACTCGTACTCAGCAAAAGTGCTTTATCCGTAACGGATACTCGTTTCAGCCGAGTATCCGGCTCATCTCTAGTGGATAACAAGTCATTCTTTCCTTGAGCAAGGAAGTTAACTAAGTTACCTAAAACAATGGGAAAGGGGTACTTTACAACAACGTTGAATGCGGCACAAGGCTGGAGAGGCGAATTTCAAGTCAACATCTGTGTTGTTTTTCAGACAACGGCAGCTACTGTTTAGTGAAACACAGACAAAGTTTGGCTGTCAGTATTTTACCCGTGGTTGCTCCATTGACATATAAAAAAAATATATATATATACACACTTCAGCTAACGGTAGGCTAACGATACCTGCCGTCGAGTGTAGTGTTTACTAGCGTCCCGTGTGGCACTGGTTCAGTTCCCTCTAACGTCCGTTTTCGGAGCATCAGGGAGAAGCGGAGACATTTAAGTGGCATCTAAATAAGGCACCGAAATCAGAGTCGCTATTCGGTCCGGTAGATAACGGCCGTTAAGACACCTGTACCCTATTAGCACCGGGTCTCGGACCCCCCCAAAAAACAAAACTCTTCGGATCTACACGATTCACGTGGATGACATTTTCCCATTCAAAACTCACAGACTAGAATTAAGTCCTCGCTATCTTTCGTAATCACTGACTGGACAATTACGTTGGTATGCTAGCTTTGAATAACTAGTCTGGCTAACTGCTACATGTCTGTTGTTAGCTGGCAGGTTGTTTGGCTTCACACACGTACAGCAAGAAACGTTGACAAACCCACTCTTCTAATCATTACGTTACACTGGGTATCTAAGTTAGTTAATGCAACTTTTGATATAGGAACACCAACTCCAAATATTTTACTATAATAAGCAATTATTATGGAGATATAAACATAATCAAAGCACTTAAAGGATTTTCATGAGGCCTCGCTTTTGCCACGTTCAACAATAACCTACGTGTCTGCGCCATAGATTGTACTTCAATGGCTGTTCCTTCTTCATTACAGTAACGTAATTGATATATTTACATCTGAGGAAGCCAGGACATAAACTTAGCGTGGCAAGAGCGTGATTGAAGCCTTCCAATATGTCAGTGCAGTGAAGGCATGTGATTGGACACAATTGCGGGAGGTTACGGCTAGACGGGGGGGGGGCGCGGTCACGTACCAATATACAAGCAAATCAGTACCACAAAAAAAGAGCGTATTTATTCTTACCTTTTCCTCTGACGAGAGCCCCAATTGCCAAAGTGCTGCTGCGTTTGATATCGCAAAGACTGCCGTGATCCTCCGGTTTGGTCTTGTTTAGCTTGAGCTGCTCTGCATGTACTTGACTTGAGAGTTGCCCCCTGGTCTGAAAAGTTGTCTCGTTTCACTTTCTGCCGTGCTGTGAACAACGTAAGTTGCAGAAGAGCATGCCCTTTGTTGCTCAATGGAAGAAATTGTGTCAGAGGATGTTAAAATAGTTCTTAAAACTCCAATGGCTTGCTGCAAAGCGGTCTCATCTCCGTCCATGCTGATCGCGACCTGAACATGACCCGCCTCGAGTTTCTCAGCCAATCACAGGGTAGGTTGACAGCCAATCACAGCGCGAGAAATGTTCTGCCTTCTGTTTCCACCATACGCGTTCCGTTTCCACTATACTTTTGCTTATACACACATACATTCTGAGGAAGGAGAATATATGTATGTGAGAGTACCAGAATGAATAATGTCTTGAACGGCCCCTGATATAGATACACACACACATACATACAGTGTTACTACCGGCTCAAAGAGTAACAAAGAAACCGGACAGAGGGTGGTAGGTACATGTCCAAGGGGTTTAATGGAAGAACGCAAAACGGATACATTTCAGAAAACAAATCAACCCCAACAAAAACCCGCTCTTCTCAGTCGCCTCCCCCTTCTCCTTCCGTCCATAACCAGGCACCCTTTATTCCGTCAGGCTGGGACACGCCTCGCGCACCGGCAACTCCCATCAATCAAGCACACAGGACCAGACCTAGAATAGAGGGAAGACACAGGGAGACAAAACAGGAGAGACCAACGTATTGCAGTTACGTTTACAAGACGGGTCCTGGAGGCTATTCTACCTAGCACTACAACCATAATGTGAATAATAATAATAGAAATCTAACTACATCCCTACGGCCCACGACCTTTCCCAGGTAGGTCACCGTTGCCCTTGCAAACTCGCACTTTACAAGGTTGACAGTTAGCTGAGCCTGGGCAAGACGGCGGAACAAAGCTCGAACAGAGTCCAAGTGCCCCTCCCAAGTGTTACTAAAGACCACCACATCATCCAAATACACTGCACAACCCTCTAGACCACAAACTACGGTGTTCATTAGTCGCTGGAATGTGGCGGGAGCGTCACATAATCCAAAACTCATTACTTTATAGGAGAACAACCCCTACGAAGTGATGAAACTGGACACCTCCCTTGCACAGGAAGTTAAAGGCACTTAAAAATAGCCCTTGAGGAGGTCGAATTTGCTCACGAAGGTGGCGGCACCCACTTGGTCTACACAATCCTCTATGCGAGGCAACGGAAAACTGTCTGGTTTTGTGACAGCATTAAGTTTCCGAAAATTTGTGCAAAACCTAAAGGTACCATCTGGTTTGTTAACCAGAAGACACAGTGATGCCCATGCTGATGCAGAGGGTTCAGCCAGACCATTGTTGAGAAGGTACTTTACCTCTGCATCCATGTGCTTCCCCTTCTCTTGAGAGACACAATAAAAACGCTGCCTGATTGGGAGAGAAAATAATTAGACAGACTGGCGTCACTTAGAGCTACAGGCTGTGCAGCAAGCAACAGCCATGGCAAACCCTCTTCCCAGTCACGTCCCAACTCCATAGAGTAACCCCGGAGAAGGGACTTCAGTGTCTGGTGGAACCGCTCAAGAGCACCTTGGCTCTGAGGGTGGTAGGCTGAGGCTCTGTTGTGTTTAACGTGAAGCTGGCGTAAAACCTGATCAAAGACACGAGAAATAAAATTGGAACCTTGGTCCGCCTGGAGAACCCTTGGAATACCAAATATAGAAAAAATGTCACCTGAGTAAGGCCAGGAGGGTTTTTCTATTTTGAGAGCGGAAGGAGATACTATTTTTGACTGTATTACGCATTAAGCATTGAATTCTCTGTTTATTATGAGTGTGATTTATGTTGTTTTGGCCGAACAATGAATAAAAGAATATTGAAGTGACAATACTAGCAAATGTGCGTTGATTTTACCTACAACAAGTCAAAAATACCTCATCCGAACGCGAGGAAGGAACGCCAGGCAAGGTGGAAGTGAGAAGGCTGTCCCGGGAGTCACGTCGTCTTGGATTGATCTGGACTGCGGCCAGAATCTAATCTCACCGGTACCATGAGTCAGAGGTGGGTTTTATTTGAAACTACTCTTTACCCATATCAATGTTGTGTTAATATTCATTGTCTATTGTACACTAAGGTATACAATAATACAATTCCGTTTATGCAATATTAAGAATATTTTCACTGCTTCAAAAGCCCTTCCCTCAAGAAACCGAAGTCATATGCTTTAAAGCAAAGTGGGGACGGGGAACCCTGGGTGATGGTGCGCTGCCTCACAGACCTAGACTACGTAGGGAAGGGAAGGGTAATTCAAGTTCAAAAATCCCGATTTTTGTAAGCATGAACGAGCTGTCTCGTTGATACGGTAAAATGCTAGTGAGTTACGGTACATTCGATAAGGTGCTCAGCATTCGTTCAAAACTTACCTTTCTTTGTGCAACTTCAGGTGTCGAACAAAGTTTGACGTTGTGGCAGCTCCGTCTGTAATCTTCGACCCGCATGTTTTGCAAACACAACTTGTTTTTTGTCGACTACCTCGTAATTTTTATAGCCAAACAAAACTATCTTCGGTATCATTTTTCCAACTGGCGCGTTGTTGCGCTTCATTGGTTGTCTTGCAATGTGCCTGTTTAGATGCTGTCGAATCAGACCCAGGTGGGACTGCAGTGATTGGATGTCGTGCAGGCGGCGCTCTCTGCATACAGGTGGCGCACATTTTTTTGACAGATGCAGATAAACAGGGCGGCGCGGCCGTGTGAAAATGTTTTCCCCCAGTTTTCATGGGAAGTAGCAAGTCTTCTCGAGTCAAAAGGCTCGAGTCCAAGTGAAGTCACGAGTCATCGATGTTAAAGTCCAAGTCGAGTTGCAAGTCTTTGTACGTTTTGTCGAGTCGAGTCTGAAGTCATCAAATTCATGACTCGAGTCCACACCTCTGGGGTCAACCCTGTTTTTTTGCCAGATTGATGTTTGCTGGTCAGTTTTTTGTGTGGAAGGAGTAAACTATATGGGGAATGTATACAAACTATGTATTAAAAGGATGTATAAAAAAATTGCCCCCTAGTCTGGTCTAGTCTAGTTTTTCTTTGGTATAGTTTCATGTAGTGTTTTATTTTTTTTGTCATCTTTCCTGAATTTGCCATATTACATCGAGGACTCGGAGATCATAGCCAAACTGCTAACATGGAGAGTCTCGGCAGTGTCCCCGAGCAAAAGAATGTGGCCGGGCACTAAGGTGGCCGATGGGACAACGTTTGTGAGAGTGAACTTTAACCAACACGATTAGTCACTTCCATACTCCACAAAATTTAACACGGCGCTGGGGGCAGAATACTTCAGAGTCCTCCATGACAAACAAGTCAGAGTATACAGAATGTCCCGGCTGCATGCACAAATTCTCAGAGACTGCCCAGAGTTCATGTGCCAAAGGGGTGATGAGCAGGATGACAGCAGCACGGAGGGGCCAGTGGAGGAGGACCTACCACCGCAACGAGTGGTCTGGTGTAGGAATACCCAGAAAATTAATGAGATACTAATGCAGAATACTTATGTGGATGTTGTTTCCCTACAAAAAACAAACTGGGACACGAACTGGGTAGATACATGTACAAAGCAATGGAAAGGGACGGCCTTCTCAAGTGAGGGGACCACAAGGTCATGTGGGATGGCCATTCTAATCGGCCCGGAAAACATCAGTGGGTATGGGGAAATTTTTAAAGATAGTGAAGGCAGATGCATCATAATAGAGATGATTTATAAGGGAGAACCTGATGATTTGCTTCACTTCCTCATACATTTCCATTATAAGTTGCTGCTCAGCGGGTGAGAAATATGCTGCGCGCGGCGTATTCTCCATAACTGCATCAGTAAATCTGTGATTGATAGCGTGGTCTACATAAGAAAGCCGTGGACGTGCACTTATCAGAGATATGTGCTCCTGGATCGACTTAGCGCCTCATTCTCACCCCGACCCGGCAAACGTGCAACCAATTTAGCCGTGACGAGCTGGTCACACTAAGTCAAGCGGCACTTAATAACGAAACCCAATTTCTTTATTCTACTTTCGTGTAATACCCCCCCTGGTAGGGATATACATGACAACATCATCCTAGTCAAAATCATGAAAAAAGAAGGCGGTATCTGCTTGGAATTGACCTGGAAAAGGCTTTTGACAGGGTAGAACATAGGTTCCTCTGGGAAGCACTAAAGGCGTATGGGTTCGGTGGGGAATTTATAAACTGGCTGAAATTATTATGCTGAAGCAAAAAGTAGAGTCAGGGTCAACAGGGCCCTCACCGAACCTGTTGTTGAAGAGGGCGTTCAGACAGGGATGCCCTCTGTCTGCAATGCTCTACAGCAGGGGTCTCAAACTCACGGCCCGGGACGATATTTTGTAGCCCCCACCTTAATATGAAAGTAATGTTAATGCGGCCCGCAAGTTGTAGCAACCCCGCTGTTAGCTGCTGTTTGGGACAATGTTATGATGTTCTGGTTTCCTACTGTGTGCCTGTCCAATGAATGCAGCATGCATGTGAGTGACATGGGGGGTGTTTTGCGTGCGTGTGAGAGTGAGTGAAAGTGAGAGAGAGAGCCGGGAGACAAAAGAATGGCTTTGGATGTGCGGAGAGTATCCAAATCATCATCAAATACTGGTTCAAATTTATAGTTTGCCACCCTCTTTCGCGCAGGTCATGATGTATCCAGTGCTTCATTTGTAAATCACAAGGTGCTGGAACGCTAAGTACATATGACAGCGCAGGTCCCGGAACGCACATAAAATGACACTTAAAAAAAGACACATGTCATAAGGGCTGGTGCAGGTAGAGTCAGAGAGGACTCAGCAAAACAGACTTTAATAGTCAAAAGGAAGCCAAAAACTCAAAAATCCAAAAAGCCGAAATTCAAAGTGACATGGGGCTCACGGCACAAACGACCACATGCAACATGCGCTCACCATGGGAAATTGAACAATGACTCGACAAGGGACACCAGGCACACAGGGCTTAAATACACAAGGGAGGTGCAGGTGATTGGACACAGGTGGAAACAATCAGACACTGCAGACAATCACAGGACAAGGCAGGAAGTGAAGCCAACCCCAGAAACGAGAGACATGAAACTACAAAATATAAAAGGAAAAAAAAACAAACCGTGACAACACACATGCCACTTACAATGCAGTGCGACTTATTTAGGTTATACTGCAGTGATGGCATCAGTCTTTGTGTCAGTCATTAATAAAGTGGCATCTTGAGCAAAGGCGATTTGTTAAATTGAAGGCAAATTCAAGGACACCACGGCTCCTTTATGCACACGCTGCGCTGTGAGGTTTTGGACCTTCTTTACGCAGATGGATTATTCTAAACCACAGCAGGTTAAAAATGTATAGAAAAATATGATGATGTGACTGAAGGCAGCGAAAGCCCCCGACAGCGGCCAGCAGCCCCGCGGTCACACAATTACGCCGCCTCATTTAGTCCTCTCCCCTTCTTCTTTTCTCCACTGTGCGCGCATCGGAGCGCGTCAAAGCGCAGATCCACAGCTCATCCCGGCTCAGATCCCCGTGCATTGGACAGAGTAGCATGTATAATAGCAGCCGCTATTAAAAACCTAGGTTCAGCCCCCTGGCGTACCCCAGGTTATATAAGAGGGAAGGTAATAGTATCTGTAGAAGCCTTTTCAGTTGGTCCCTTTACGCCCTGATCAGCTACTTCCGGTGGCTGAGCTGGATATCTTGACGCGTGTAGTTTTAAAGATGAGGAGTAGAAATTGATCCGGTTCGGTGCAATGACCATTTATTGCTCTTCCGTGGAAAGAATTTACAAACCAAAATAAAGTAAAAATAATAAACACAATTAAACTAATGTAGTCTCTTATATGGTGGGAGACGGCTTGTCACGTCATGGCTCCTCACGTCACTCCACCACACGGTCAAAAGACTGTTTCCCTTCTCAGCCACACCCACTGCTCAGTCTTCCTGTCTTTAAGGCCTGCCTACACACACCCACACACACACACCCAATGCCACGCACACACACACACACTACTATTTGAGGAAAGAAACATGAATATACAGTAGCTCAATATGGCTCCTACATACCGGCCCCTAATTGTGTTTGTAGAGGCAAAACAATTTTACCTTTTTTTTAAATGAGAAAAGGAGCCATCTCATAGAAAAACTCAAAATGAGACACAAAATGTAATGAGTCCACTTGTCTTCAAAGATTTCTTTATACAACCTTGGTGACCTTCGTCACCCGCTAACAGCAAGCAAATTTTGGACACCGGCCTCTCTAGTATACTCGTCTTTGTTTTCAGCTTCACCACCCGGACATGACCTCTGCTATCAGGTTTGGCCTCGACAATTCTTTCCAGTAGCCACGAACAGCGAGGAGCAGTATTGTCTGCGATCAAGACGATGTCCCCTGGAATGAAATTCCTTCTTGCTCCTGACCATTTTTGTCGTTCTTGTAGAAGAGGGAGGTATTCCAGAATCCATCTCTTCCAGAACAGCTCGGCCATATACTGGAATTGTCTCCAGCGTCTTCTGTGGTATAGATCTGACCTTGCAAAGACTCCTGGGGGCAGAATTGGGTTAGGTTTGAGTAACAGAATATGATTCGGTGTAAGGGCCTCTAGATCTTGTGGGTCACCGGATACCTTTGTGATGGGACGGCTGTTAAGAATTGCCTCAGCTTCTCAGAACACAGTGTGTAGCCCTTCATCGTCTATTGTTTGTTGTTTTAAGACTGAGCATAAGACATGCCTTACCATTCTGATGAGGCGTTCCCAGAACCCACCATGGTGAGAGGCTGTAGGGGGGTTAAAGCTCCACTGAACTCCTTCCTTCATCAAAGTTTGGTGGATCTTCCTTTGGTCTAAAGTTCTGAGTGCTTCTCTCAGTTCTCTTTCTGCACCTACAAGGTTAGTGCCATTATCTGATCTTATGTGTTGTGCCTGCCCTCTTCGACACAGAAACCTTCTGATGGCATTGATGCACGAGTCTGTAGTTAAAGAACAGGCTATCTCTAGGTGTACAGCTCGGCTGGTCATGCAAGTAAAGATGACGCCGTATCTTTTCATTGTGCTCCTTCCCCTTCTTACCTCAAAAGGACCAAAGTAGTCAAGTCCAACATTGGAGAATGGTGGCAAGTCTGTGACCAGTCTTTCACTTGGCAGGTCCGCCATCTTTTGTTCGCCGAATTTACCTCTGTGCTTTCTGCACGTCACACAGTGAGAGAGAACACTTCTTGCAGCAGCGTTACCATTTGTTATCCAGTATGTTTTTCGTACCAGAGATAGCACGTGGTTCCTTCCCCCATGTCCGGTATGAACATGGAAGTGGCGAAAGATCAGAGTGGCTATGTGGTGATTTTTGGACAAAATGGCAGGGTGTTTTCCTTCTTCGAGTGGGTGGTCGCCTCAGAAGAACAGCAATGCCCGAAGGATTCCATTGTCCAGCACTGGATCCAATCGGTATATGCTACTGCCCTTTTTCACATTGGAAGCACCATTTTGCAGCATGTCAATCTCCTCAGAGAAACTTTGTCTCTGTACATAGGAGAGAATAGCCTTTTCTGCCATTATCAGATCATCCACTGTTATTGCTTCCTTTATATTGTCTTTTACATACCCTTTTGTTGTGAATTCTTCACGGGAGAATGTCGATGCTTTTATTTTGAAGTTTTATTTTGACAGCGCATGTTGTTTCCGCTGTTGTGCCAAACCACAGTCGCCTGGTGAGCCTGGCCCCAGAATGGGACCCTTTAACCTGTTTGGTTCGAGTAGGAGGGAGGCTGCGAAGGTTGCAGAACACAAGCCTGGGAGAGATCCATCCGATTGTTCTCGATCCAAAGCACCCAGCAACAAAACTCCTTAAAACACATGGATGAACGTCTGCTACATCCAGGTACGGAGCGGGTGTATGCAGAATTACGAAGGCAGTATTGGATCTTGCGAGGACGACAAGCTGTTAGACAACATCAACTCAAGTGTCCATCCTGTCAACGCTGGTGAGCTCAACCTAAGGTCCCGCAGATGGCGGACCTGCCACCACAGCGCCTGCGGCTTCTCTGCCCACCTTTCTATTCAACAGGCGTCGACTGTTTTGGCCCTTACCTGGTCAAAATAGGCAGGAGGACGGAGAAGCGCTGGGGCGCCATCTTTAAGTGTCTCACAACCCGCGGCATCCACATAGAACTTCTCAACTCTCTGGATGTAGACGCCTTCCTTCTTGCTCTTCGGCGGTTCATTGCGAGGCGAGGCAGACCGAAAGAGTTACTCTCCGACTGCGGTACTAATTTCCGTGGTGCTGAACGGGAACTTCGTGAGGCCTTCGCAGCCATGGAACCACGGCTGAAGGAACACCTGACGGAGTACCAGATCGACTTCAAGTTCAACCCACCTAGTGCCCCCCACTTTGGTGGAGTATGGGAAAGAGAGGTCCGTTCCATAAAGGCCGGCCTTCAAGTGGCAGTTGGGAGCCAGTCAGTCTCTGAAGATGTCCTCCACACAACCTTAGTAGAGGTCGAAGGGATCCTCAACTCAAAACCGCTAGGGTACGTGTCAACTGATGTCGCTGACCCGGACCCCATCACTCCTAACATCCTGCTCATGGGGCGGCGGGATGCCTCACTGCCTCAGGTGGGCTATGCTCCAGCATGCATAGGAAGACGGAGATGGCGACACTGTCAAGCACTTGTGGACCAGTTTTGGATCCAGTTCACACGGAACTATTTGCCCACTCTTCAAACACGGCAGAAATGGCAGAAGGCCGTTAACAACATTGCTGTTGACGCGGTCGTTCTGATCGTTGACCCATCGCTTCCCAGAGCTCAGTGGCCGATCGGGAAGGTTTGTAAGACAGTCCCCAGTCACGACGGATGTATCAGGACTGCAGAGGTCTTGGTGAACGGTAAGGTCTACACCAGACCGGTAGCTCGTCTAATCCAGCTCCCTGAGTTCAAGGATGATGCTAATGCTGCATGAAGAATTCCCGTTATTACACATTTGCTGTTCAAATGTGGGGGCGGCTGTTGTGAATTCTTCACGGGAGAATGTCGATGCTTTTATTTTGAAGTTTTATTTTGACAGCGCATGTTGTTTCCGCTTCCGGTACCGCGAATACACGTTACGCGACACGGACGGTAGATCCGTTAGATTGAGTCATTGATGATGTAAGTTATGTTACCTCAATTTGTACTCATCTGCTCACACTGTTAAGCCTGTTAGCTTAGGTGTGTTTACTGTGTTCACTGTCAGTGTTATTTCTGTAATGTAGTCGTTCCATAATCGCTCAATGTTGAGCTAAGTGGCTAATCTGGCTAGCGAGTCTGCATTATTCAGTTTGTAATTTGTTTCTGTGTTTATTTCAGAAACTCCATCCATCTTTACGGTCATCTTACTGTCCACTATGTAACTCCTTCTGTCAACTAATCTGTAAGCCTACAACGGGTAAATACAGAAGGGTATAAAACAACCAGATGTCCGCGTGTTCTCTGACCGGAACCCTGTAGTGGTCAATGTCCTACAACAAACAGCATCTCAGGGGGGCGAATCCCCAACACCTTTTGTTATTCTGGTTACTCTTGGTGCCTGTTTACAATCTCTCTTTGAATACTTTTCCTTCTGCACAAGGCATTTTAATGCATTTTTAAGTTTTAGGATCCATGCAACAGCTACTTTCCATTTCAGCCAGTCTGAAAAGTGATTGAGCAACCTGTCTGAGGGCCTTTCCTCACATGTTTGCATGATTACATTCATTGTTGCAGATTTTCTCACCTCTGGATCATCTTCACAAAGTTCAAGTTTGTCCGCAGAGGCATTTGGCCAGTTCTCTTCTGATGACCAAAGGAACTCTGGTCCAGAGATCCATCTTGGGTTCCTCATGAACCTCTCTGTGCTCACACCTCTAGAGCAGTCGTCAGCAGGGTTTCTCTTTGTGTCAATATATCTCCACTGAAAGACCTGTGTGGCCTCCCTGATCCTAGATGTCCTATTTGCTACGTAGGTATGAAAACGAGTGTGGTCATTTGAGATGTACTTTAAGACCGATGTGCTGTCTGACCAAAACACTGACCTATCTGTAGGTGGCAGCAATTCTTCTTTTAACATTTTATCCATCTTAACTGCCAAAGCTGCAGCTGCTAACTCCAGCCTTGGGATGGTCTGCCGTTTCAATGGAGCTACTCTTGCCTTGCCGATCAAAAATGCTACATGGACCTTTCCTTCTGCATTTGTCATTCTGAGATAGCTGACTGTTCCATAGCCTAGCTCGCTGGCATCAGAGAAGTGGTGAATCTGGCTATGCACTGACTCACCAAAATCATTTGGCCTAAAGCAGCGTGGTACCTCAAAGTCTGTGAGTTGTGAGAGACTGCCGGTCCATTTGGTCCACTGGTCAGAAAGTGAGTTGAGAATAGTCATATCCCATCCAAAGTCCTGTCGGCACAATTCCTGCAACAACAGTTTAGCTGACAAGGTAAGTGGAGACAGAAAGCCCAATGGATCATATATAGAGCTTACCATTGATAGGATGCCCCTCCTGGTAAGTGTACGCTCACAGATGATGATGTTGAACTTGAAGGAGTCCCTTTGGACACACCATTGAAGTCCTAAGGCTCGTTCCATAGGCAATTAATCTTTGCTCAAGTCCAAGTCTTTTATCTCTTTAGCTCTGTCTTGCTGTGAAACAGCACCATGGATAGCTTTACTGTTGCTTATCCACTTTGACAAATGGAAGCCTCCTCTATGACAGACTTAAGTGAGGTTAGCGATTAGTTCCATTGCTACTAGTTCTGTGGGCATTGATTTCAAACAATCATCGACATAAAAGTGCTCTATGATCGTGTTTGTTACCTCAGGAGGAAAGTTGCCTGCGTTGTCCTGTGCCGTCTTTCTGAGGGCAAAGTTGGCTATGCTTGGTGAAGAGACCGCACCAAACAAATGAACAGTCATGCGATATTCCACTGAAGCACCATCCGCATTTCCTTGTGGCCACCATAAGAAGCGCAGGAAGTCTGTGTCACTTTCAGTCACCTTGACTTGGTGAAACATGGCCTGTATGTCCGCCATCAGAGTTACTGGTTCTTCTCGGAAACGTGTCAGCACTCCAATCAGCGTGTTTGTCAGATTTGGGCCTTGGAGTAGTTCAGAGTTAAGGGATGTCCCCTGAAAAGTTGCACTACAGTCAAACACTACTCTAATAGTCTTCTTTTTTGGGTGATACACCCCATGATGAGGGTGTTATGCCTCCACCCCGGCTCGGAAGAGGAGGTGGGGCGTAACTGCCCAAGACCACGCCTGTTGGGACCGGAACCTGTATGCGATGCACTATAATAGCAATCAATAAAACACACGCTGCTACAAAAGTACAGAACGGTGGGTTTATTTTTCCACTAAATAATAATGAAAAGAAATAACCAGTACATACCATACAAACACACACAAATAGGTAGACAGGGGATAGGAGGGCTAACAGGTAGCAAGGCCTGTGGAGTAGGGCGGTGCCAGTGGTCTGTCAAAGCAAAGAAACAAAACAAAAGGACCCTGAACTTCCCTATTCCTCTAATCCTACCTACCACAATCTAACCTATCACACCACTTACCTAAACTGCTACAATACACTGGGTGACAGCCACTGGCTTCTAACCTAGTGTTTCTAACAGGTTTTTCCTACGTGTGTATGTAGACCCCAGGGTATCTTACCTAGCCCTGCTCCACAGTGCTCTTGGGGTAAGTACAGAAGACAGTGTTAACAAACAAAATAAATCACACAAATCTCAGTTTGTCTCTCAAAGTTTGTCTCTCAATGTGTCTCTCTCAAACCTCTATCCCAACAACCCACGTCTCCAAGCTCTCACAACCAAACATTTGTAGAGGAGAGCCGCGCTGGATTGGCTGGAGAATCACCTGGCCACGCCCGTATCATCAGCAGCAACTCACCACACCTGTGAAGCATAGATTGAAAAGGAAGACACGGGGGGGAAGGAGAAAACACAACCAGCAGCCGGACGTAACACGCCCCCCCAAAAAGAGCAACCCAGGGGGTTGCGACCAAGCTGTCCACCAAGAAACAATGACAACCAGGCATTACCAACCTTTGGCATAACAAACTGTAAATACCCTGTAGTACAGACGCCCTCCACTCAAGCCCGAGACAAGGCGTCGGCGAGCACGTTATCGGCCCCCTTCTTGTGCCGGATTTCAATATTGTACCCCTGAACAAACAAAGCCCAGCGCATAAGGCGTTGGTTGTTATTGTACATGCAATTCAAAAAAACTAAGGGATTGTGGTCGGTGAACACTACTACAGGCAGAGCGCTAGAGCCAACATAAACTTCAAAATAATCAAGTGCCATCAACAATGCCAGGGTCTCTTGCTCGATAGTGGAGTATCGAGTTTGGGCACCAACAAACTTGCGTGAAAAGTAGCACACTGGATGGTCAACCCCTTCCTCATCCTCCTGCAGTAAAACGGCTCCAGCTCCAACAGAACTTGCGTCCACGTCCATTTTGAACACCTTGCTGAAATCGGGACTGGCAAGAACAGGAGAGCTACTTAGTAGGACCTTGACCGTATCAAAAGCACGTTGGCAGTCCGCTGTCCTTTTTTGTGTCCATACAATATTTCTTCAACATTGATTTGAGTGTTTGGTGCCAGCGTTCTAACGCTCCCTGACTTTCAGGGTGGTAGGCACTGGAAACCTTGTGCGTGATAGACAGTGTTTTCAGTACTTGGGCAAACATGTTGGCCATGAAATTAGTACCCTGGTCTGTCTGAATGACTTTAGGCAGACCGAAAACCGCAAAGAATCGATTTAGTGCTGATACTACTACCTTTGACGTGATCTTCCGAAGAGGAATAGCCTCCGGATATCGGGTAGCAGCACACATTATTGTTAGCAGGTATTGGTTTCCTGACCTAGTTTTAGGCAACGGGCCAACACAGTCGACAATCACTCTCTCAAAGGGCTCACCCATAACAGGAATCGGGCAGAGTGGAGCCTGTGGAATGACCTGGTTCGGCTTTCCGGCGATCTGGCAGGTATGACAAGTCTTGCAGTAATGGACCACATCTTTCTTCAATCCTGGCCAAAAGAAATTTTGCAACACACGGTTATAGGTTTTTGTGACTCCTAGGTGCCCAGCCCATGGGATGTCATGGGCGAGGGACAAAATGTGTGTTCTGAACAGTGTCGGCACCACAATCTGCAATACAGATCTCACTGAGTCTTCAGCTTGGTGTGAGGACCATTTACGAAGCAAGAGCCCATCCTCACAAAGGTAAGCAACAGCCTGTGCCTTAGCTTGCTCTGGCGTCACAGCAGAACTATAACATTTACTAAGTGTAGGATCTGTCTTTTGTGCCTCAATCAGGTTCACACGTGTAACAGGTAACATGCACTCCTCAGGGGGAGATGCATAACTTGGATCCTGCCGTTTTATTGATGCTGGTGAAATGGGAGACAAAGAGGATATTTCATCTGTACGAAAAACTGAGTCAAATATCGTGTCATTTAAATCAATCACATCGCCCAGCCGACGTGACTGTGCACGCGTCACCACACATGCTGGGTACACAGAGCTAAGCTCAACAGAGTTAGCAAGCTTTTCGGGAGCATTTAAAACTTCCAATACTGGACTCACCAGACCCCCAGCAATGTCGTTTCCCAGTACCAAGGTGATCCCTTTGACGGGGAGAGACGGTTGTACAGCAACTTTGAAACGTCCGCTAACCAATTCAGACTGCAAATACACATAGTGGAGCGGCACCGGAACGTACCCCATCTCAATGCCTTGTAACAAAACATTGTAGCCACAAGCTGAACTGTCAGACCAAGGCAACACGCCCGACAGAATAATGGACTGCGAAGCCCCTGTATCTCGCAGTATACGAATAGGAACCTGCGTCTCGGACTTATCAGTTAATGACACAGTCCCTGCAGATATGAAAGGATCGTAACAAGAATCAGCAGATTGACGTGACACAGGCAACAATTTCACAGAAGTACGGGGCATAGTGTGAACTAGCCCCACAGGTTTGGTAGAAGCCTGTCTACGTTGCAGCTTCAAACAATCCGCCATTAAGTGTCCTTTTCTATGGCAGTAAAAACATTCACGCTCCTCTCTGGAACGAGGCGGAGAACGGGGAGATGTGCGTCTCACCGGTGCAGCAGACGTGGCGGCAGCACCCCCAAACTCACTATGAGGTAAAGTGAACACTGTCTTGTGCGTTAGTGCAAACTCGTCAGCCAGCACTGCGGCCTGGGACAATGTCGCAACCTTCTGCTCATTTAGGTACACTACCAACCTGTCTGACAGACTATTTTTAAACTCCTCCAATAACACTAGTTCCCGCAGGGACGCAAAGTCACTGCTCTTACTGACCGCACACCATCTATCAAACAGTGTCTGTTTTTCACGGGCAAACTCCACGTAGGACCTATTTGGGTTTCTTTTATGGCTTCGGAATTTTTGTCTGTAAGCCTCAGGGACCAACTCATATGCACGGAGAACTGCGTTTTTCACACAGTCATACTGTAAACTGTCCTCCAGCTCCAACGCAGACACAACCTCTTGGGCTTTACCAAAGAGCTTACATTGTACCAGCAATGGCCAAACTTCTTTGGGCCACTTTAGCGAAGCAGCAATACGCTCAAATACTCCGAAGTATGAATCAACCTCAGATTCTCTGAACTGTGGGACAAGTGCAATGTTCTTACTGACATCAAAACGATCAGATATCTGATCTGGGGATGTGGTCTGCGCAGAGGACAAGGGTGAAGACGTTTGCCCAGCGCGAGCCACCGCAATTTGCCCGTCGATCTCCAGCTGCCTTATCCTGTACTCTGCGTCAAGTTCCATTTTCCTAAAGTTAAACTTGTTCTCTGCTTGCCTAGCTTGCTCCTCCATCTGGAGACGTGCAAGCCTCACCTTGACACGAGCATCCAAACTGGATCTCTGGCTGGATAATGGATCAAAGCGGGGCAGAGTGACTGGGGTTCTCACCCCATCCTTTTCCTCTGCCTGCCTTCCCGTGGGAGAGCCAAAGACACTGACAGACTGCTCACCTTGCCCATCTCCTCTGCTAGGAGAACTGGCCGCCTCAACTGGAGGCAACACACCTCGTATAACAAGCTCTTCCATGACACAGCGTCGCAACTCATGCTTAACCTGGTGCTTGGGCACAGTTAGTGAAAAATGGTCAATTATCGCGCCCAGGTCTGCCTTGCGACACTGCTCTAGCAGCTCAACGGACGGCTGCGCAAGGAACAACTGCGCCAGCGTCGTAGCCATCCAAAACCCTGGTCTCTACACAACTACAAAAACCAACAGGCCCACAACCCACAGACGGTGGACTTGAGCTAATGATTAACAAATCCCGGACGAGCCCCCACTCGTTACGCCTCCACCCCGGCTCGGAAGAGGAGGTGGGGCGTAACTGCCCAAGACCACGCCTGTTGGGACCGGAACCTGTATGCGATGCACTATAATAGCAATCAATAAAACACACGCTGCTACAAAAGTACAGAACGGTGGGTTTATTTTTCCACTAAATAATAATGAAAAGAAACAACCAGTACATACCATACAAACACACACAAATAGGTAGACAGGGGATAGGAGGGCTAACAGGTAGCAAGGCCTGTGGAGTAGGGCGGTGCCAGTGGTCTGTCAAAGCAAAGAAACAAAACAAAAGGACCCTGAACTTCCCTATTCCTCTAATCCTACCTACCACAATCTAACCTATCACACCACTTACCTAAACTGCTACAATACACTGGGTGACAGCCACTGGCTTCTAACCTAGTGTTTCTAACAGGTTTTTCCTACGTGTGTATGTAGACCCCAGGGTATCTTACCTAGCCCTGCTCCACAGTGCTCTTGGGGTAAGTACAGAAGACAGTGTTAACAAACAAAATAAATCACACAAATCTCAGTTTGTCTCTCAAAGTTTGTCTCTCAACGTGTCTCTCTCAAACCTCTATCCCAACAACCCACGTCTCCAAGCTCTCACAACCAAACATTTGTAGAGGAGAGCCGCGCTGGATTGGCTGGAGAATCACCTGGCCACGCCCGCATCATCAGCAGCAACTCACCACACCTGTGAAGCATAGATTGAAAAGGAAGACACGGGGGGGAAGGAGAAAACACCACCAGCAGCCGGACGTAACAGAGGGATATACCAAACTCTTCCATCAGTCCTATCCAGTTGTGCGGAGGGAACCACTTCAGCATAGCCCTTCTGAATGACATTACTAAGGAACTCTGTATACTCACTTTGATATTTCGGATCTCTTTTGAACTTCCTTTTCAGATTCAACAGATGCTGTTCTGCAACGACGCGGTTGTTAGGCATTGTGATATTATCCGCTTTGAAAGGTAAGTTAATGCAGTAGTGACCCTCTTTCACTTTTACAGAATGATTGACAATGTTCAGAAATTTCTTGTCATTCACTGACATTTCCCTTTTTTCTTCATAGGCCTTCTCATTGAAGTCTGTGTTGTATTGATTCACTAGAAGTTCTTGCAGGTCGACCAAGGAGATTCTGTTTGCAGTCACGGTGGCCATTTCCACAGCTTTGCTGCTACCTCCCAATGGGCCGTTGATTACCCAACCTAACACTGTTCTTACAGCATAAGGTCCATCTTCTTGTGAGTTTATTACCTGCCAAGGTTCTATAACATTGGCTGCATTCATTCCTATGAGCAATTCAATGTCACCGTCTATGTGAGGTAACTGGACTTCACTAAGATAAGGCCATTGCTTTAAATCTTCTTGTGTTGGAATGTTCTCTTTTGTTACAGGCATAGTTTTCTGCGTGTAAACATCAGGTAAAGAGATGAATTTGTCGCCATTAAGTTCACAGACTTCTAAACCTGATACTAACATGCTTTTTATGGGCTTCTCATGTGCCATTGTTCTCAACAGTACAGTCGTTTGTTTCCCCTCTAGACACAACTTCTGCGCCAGCCTGTTTGTGCAGAATGTTGCTGAACTTCCAGGATCAAGAAGAGCATAAGTTTGAAAGATTTTGTTGCCTTTGACAGACTTAACCTGCAGAGGAAGGATTGACAGTGCACATTTACTGTTCCCGGCCCCTGTATGTCCACAAACATTTGACGACACCTTGCTGATGTGTTTTTGTGACGTCTCGGCTTGACTTTTAGCCCCAAAGTCCATGTGAAGCACATTGGGATGTGTTTTATTGCAGATGGTACATGCAAGACGGTCTTTGCAGTCTTTGCTCATGTGCCCTTTACGCAAACAACCAAAGCAGAGTCCTTTTCCCCTTAAAAGGTTCAACTTTTCCTTGTGGGTTTTCTTCTTAAAGTGAGAGCAGTTCTCCAGACAATGAGCACCATCACAGCAGAGGCAAGGAGTTTCCATCTCACCAATCCTACTTGGAGCAGCTGGTGCGTTCAGTGTTGTTACATTAGTGGCATAGGTAGACTTGGGCCTAAAAAGGGTCTTACATACATTGGGCCTTTTATTCCTGCTTGCAACTGGTTCGTGTATGTCTCCAAATATCGGGTTGGAACATATCTTGGCTTCTTTCTCAATGAACTGTACAAGGTCTGTGAATGTAATCCTGTTGTTGTCTTCCAGCTTATTTTGAGCTTTAGTCCGCCATCTATCCCGCAGCTTGTAGGGTAATTTCATAACAATGGCTTTCAAGGTAGAGTCAACGTTCAGTTCCTCCATGTAGTTCATCTTCGCCATAGAATTACAGCATCCTTTGAGGTATAGAGCATACTCATTTAGGGCTTTGGGGTCTTCAGGTTTTATATTTGGCCAATTGAGAACCTTTTCAATATAGGCGGTGGAAATTTTATGCTCATTGCCAAAATGTTCAAGCAACAAGCGCTTTGCCCTGAGATAACCCTGATCTCCTTCCATATGCTGGCAACTTCTTACTAGATCTCTAGCCTGCCCTTAAGTAAACTGCTCAAGGTAAAACAACCTATCTTGTCCACTGTCGGTCTTCATCTCAATGTTGTGTTCAAAAGATGCCATAAATGACCTAAACTGTAAAATGTCCCCATCAAATATGATAACATTTTTAGGTGGCAATAATGACAATTGCTGCTGTTTGAGAAGCAGGGATGTAATTTCATTTTGTCTGTTTAAGACAGCAAGGAGACTATTGGAAACTACACCGTCCTTTGATGGTCTGTGCTACATAAGCTCTTGTTCTGATAACATAGGACCTGGCATGTCTGCATGTGTTTGAACAAGAACACTATTTCCCGTCTGTCTATATTCTGTACTGAGCTCCACTCTGTCATGGGATTTCTCTTCACCATTAGCATCAACTCGAGTTGCGCCCTCGACCTCCAGAGCTTGTGCCTGCCCTTGTGCTACCCCCGTACCATCTTGGGTCTCCTGGAATAACCAGTGTCCTCTCTGGTCGCCCTGGGAACTTTGTTGTTGGTATGGTAGGTGATACAACGGCAGATGCTGTAGATTCTGTACCCCGACCTTCGGGGGCACACTTCTTTCTTCCTGCACATTGGGAGCCCTCGTTTGCAGTGTGTCCATGTTGCCGAGTTCCCAGTTCCCCTTCTCAAAGTAGTCGTTCATGCCATCAACTGGGGTTGAATAAACTTGTTCTTCCGCGCCATCCAACACTGCAAGCTTTGCGTTTGCAGCAGACAACTCTGCTGCGAAGTTCAGAGTCTCCTTTTGCCTTCTTATTTCCTCTCTTTCCTTAGCTATGCGCTCTTCCTTTTCTTCCAAAGCATGCCTTTCCTTCAAAGCAGCAGCCTTAGCTTAGAGCGCTGCCTTTTCAGCATGTGCCACTAGACGAGCTGATTCTGAGCTTGCATGTGAACTTTTATGTGAACCCTGAAGAGATACTGTCTTTAGGACGAATTTCATCTCTTATTTTTGGCAGGTGTTGAACAGGACAGGATTGAATCCACTCATCAGCCTTAATTTCAAACTCATTGATGTTTAACAACTTTGGCTCATACCATTGTTGTGTGTCTGTAGCACACTCATCCTTTGACAATAGCTGTTGGTATTGTTTATGAAAGTCTTTAAATTCTTCAGTGTATTGCTGAACATTCTCCTTTACTTTCTCTAGATTGACTGGATCAGACATAAGTCCAATTGTTTGGTTCATTTTACGAGTCAACGCAGCACACTTAGTCTTTCTAGCACGTCTTGCTTCTTGCTTTTTTTTTCTAACTCAAACATTTCTTCCTTCTTTCCTTCCTTAACAGGTGCCACCTCAGTGGCAATTCCTTCCATATTGATTGAGCCGCTTTGTTCCATGTTCCTTTGTTTCATAGCTAGAGGAGCAATGCTGGGGTTGAGTGTCCCAAGGAGGTAGTATCTTGGATTGGCTGCCGCGAGTTGATGACGTCACGGTGTGTGTGAAAATAGGTATAATAAAAAAGATGGACGCATACAGCGCCAACAACTAATTCATTAGTACGTGTTTTACTTGGACAACTAAATGTCCGTATACACACAAATACTACAAAGGACACATTGACATGCACGTTAGCCAGGCCTGGAATCAAACCAACCCTCTGATTGGAAGACAACCACGCTCCCCACTCACCCACAGTAGCCTTAAGCTTTTTGATTTGATTGATTTCATTCATTTCCTCTATGGGGGGTTGAAATACAAGTAGTACTACTAGAAGTAGTAGAAATATTAGTAGTGGTTGTAGTACTATTTGAAAGAGCAATAAGTATTCAACTAAACATCTTTATCCTAAGCTTCATGGTTAAATTACAGATAATCATTGCAGCTTTGCAAGGAGGTTGTGACAGGCTGCACTAATCAGCTAATATGGATCAGCTGTGAGTCACAGACAGAGCCCAAGTAACCGTGACAACGGAGCAGCTGTGGTCACTAACAAGCTCACAGGGGCAGAGACACACAGTGAATTACTCAGAATCCACACCTCAAACAAATGTCCCCTGGAGCCAAACTACCCAGGCGATCCAAAAAATATTGTGATTGTGAGATACTCTACCAAATGCATGAGTGTCTTAATGTGTTTTAAAACTGCTTAACTAGCAGTTTACAAAACATGTACCTTCTGTTTTTTTTAGAAACGTGTCGGGAGATTTATATTGAAGGCTTTGGACAGACTGTCTCTGTCTCGGGCTCCTCACGCAAAAAGTAAATAACTGGGATTCCATACTCATATGAGTCCAACCATCACAAGCACGGCATCATTTTAATCCAGAAACAAAGCCTGACAAGTGAATAATGTGGCCGTAACAGAAAAAGTGCCTTTTTCTTACCAGATTCTGACACTCCTGTCACTCTAGATTTCCGGAACGTTCCAAAGCTGCCCTCTCCACATAGAAACACATGTAAAACTCAGAAACTGACCCAAAAAACTAATGAAACATAATTAGTGATTATGAAAAAAGTATAGTAGATATCAACAAGATGTTTTTTTATAAAATTGTTAAGACTTGTGTCAACATTGTATAGTTTAAATGGTGTCTCTAGCTGAAAGATTGTAAAATCTGAAAAAGATGAAAGTTGAAGAAGTTTTGAAAATGAACTCCATTGGAAACCATGTTTAAAAAGTTGATGATTTTAATTCATATTAATTCAATTATGACACCAAGAAAGCTGAAGTCATAGCACACATCCTCACATAGTTGCAGATTAGTCTCTGTGAGACAATGGTGTCTTCGTTCATATTGCACATCTCCACTTCCTTGTTTATGGAGAACCCACTCTCCACAGTAGCTTGTCCATGGGACAGAAGCAGCAGCAGCTTTTCCACAAAGCTCCAAAGTTCTGCATATCCATTCATGGCCTTATGCAGGAAGCTGTCAACTCGCGATTTTCCATCCAATGCACTGAAGGCCATGAATTCCTCTCCTCTGGCCTCACTGAAGAGGAACTTCTGAAATTGTTGGGAAATCTTATCACCTGCAATTAGATAAAGACAAGCACATCTGTAATATTTTCTAGTTAAAATTATACTTTGTTGTCACAAGAGATTATATTCACTATACTCTGGAAAATGCATCTCATATTTTCAACTCTATTTCAATTATTATGTCTAAGAACATATACTCTATTTCAATTATTATGTCTAAGAACATATATTAGGCCTTACATACATTTATTATGACTCATATATAACTCATACTAGGCTGTATTTCCAATAAAATAAAAAAATAAAAATGAACTGCAAAGTAATAGGCTAGTATAACTTGATATCTAAAATAAGACTCCCTTTGATAACCCTAGGCTAGTTGTTCACATGTCTACAGATGTTACCCACTGTGACTCCTCCTGACAGCTTCTTATCCTGCACAAATTTCATGATGGGGGCCTTCATTTTTTGCAGGCACATGTCACAGGTTCTTTGTGCATATTTTGGCAGACCAGGCACATCATATTTCGGACAGAGGGGTACTTCAGGGGGCACACATTTTTGACAGGGCATTCTGGCTGTCTCGAATGAACAGTAACACCTCACGCTCACTTCCACCACTCTGACTGCCTGACATTCCCTGACAAAAGCACAAAAGTCACATCACCTGAAACATCAAATAAACTCTCCCTATGTGTAACTTACACTACGCAGCATTTGACAGATCCAGTTAAAGGTGCTATCAGTGATCCCGGTTGGCCTAACCTCTTGTTGATGTTTGAATTATCATCAAACAAAACGAAGGCTAGCTAGCCCCTCCCTCCTCCTTATCCGTTATCCGTGCAATAACCCCTCTCTGCAGAGACCGCGTTTCTTTACAGTGTGTTTATGTGTATAGTGAGGAGATGTTTGTGGTATGTGAAAATAAATGTTTTGGCCTAAAAAAACACGTGACATCACTGATAGCACCTTTAATAGGTCAACTGCTTGTCAAAACAATTAATCTGATCTCTTAATTTGTCAACTTATTTTCTCAACATAAATACTTCACTAGTCAAGTGACTTTGCAGCTCATATAGCACAATGATAAAGAAATCTAAGATAAATATTACCTTGAGGGCACACAAACACAGGCGATCTAATATTCAAAAGCCCCCCTTTAATTCTCCTAGTTTGTTGCACTGTTGTATTATTACTTTTAACTTTGATTAAGTTATTAAATAGAACTCCTTGGTTGTTTACCTTTGATTTAAATAACTGTCCGTGAGGCAGAAACAGTTTTTAAAGGGTTAATTATGCCATGGCTGAGTGACTGCTCGGATGGAAGTGTGTAAGACTCTGCTTCCTGGTCTGAACTCTGGGTCATAGATTAAGTCCACTAAGAAACTGGGTCAGGTTCTTAGAAATGAGTTGAGCTCCATCAAAAGTTGGATGGATGCCGTCCCTCCTAATCAGACCAGGCACTCCCCAAAACGTCCTCCAGTGATCAACGAAGCCCACATTATGTACTGGGCACCACCTCGACAAACAGCGACGGAATGCATGTCGTCACTGATAAAGTTTGGGAGGGACCCGGAGAAAACTACGGTGTCAGACATTCTAGGGGGTAGGGAGGGAAGACATCACAAGGTTAGCTGCTAAGCTAATGCTAAAAGAGGTAGCGTTAACGCTTAACAACGCCTCACCTAGATAATTCGCAGCTTGTACTGAAAACTACTACTACTGACTATGATCCACACGCAGAAACTGTTCCAGTACTGCACATCAAACCCAATCACCTATTTATATGCATATGTGGTGAACTGGACTTTATATATCGCCCTCATAATGTTTACAATTGTTCACTCTTCAGTGCGCAATTTTGGATTAATTTTAACCTGGTCTGGAGCAGGCTAGCTTCAAAGAATAAATCACCATGTTACTTGCCAATATTCATGGTGAACGAGTCTTAAGTCTTTTATTCACAAATTTTAGGTTTTTCAAGTTTTGTAACAATTGGAGCATATTTAGTACCTCCAAAGCACCTTTGTTTTGACTGTGAATAGCAGGTTGTCATGGCAACACCGTGACACGAAACAAAATGTTTTTAATAACCTTTAATCACCAAGGACTTTAGTCACATTTTGTGGCTGTGATAAAGTCCCTGGGATGAGTTCGTCAAAGTATAGCGTCTAGAAAGTGCAAAAAATAGAGGGAATATTCACACAAAAAAATGATAACCAACTTCCTGTTGTAACACCCAGACTGGGGATTTTGGCCACAAAGTGATTTTCTGTGTGTCTTCTGTCAATCACCCTTCCCTCTTGTTTCAGACACCGCCTACCTGTGTGCCGCCGCCCCCGTGATTACAACCCTTATTGTTTACACCTGTGTCTCGTTCCCCTGTGTATTTAGCCCTCGCCGACGAATTGCTCTGTGCCAGTTTGTCTCTTGTCTCCCATGAGCTTACCAGCGATATCCTCCAGTGTGCCTTCCCGTGTTTCGAACCTTTTCTGTCCACCCGCAACCCTTTACCTGCCGACTTGGATTTATCTGCCTCCTCTGTCTGATTACCCGTGTACCGAACCTCTGCCTGGATTAAATACAAGAATTGCTCTTAACTACCGTGCGTCAAGTCTGCTTTTGATTCCAGGTCCTTGTGGCCCGAGCCTTCCTGACACCTGTTCATTTTAGAGCATGGTCCCAAGAAACTGTTTTAAGTCTCCCTGTTCTACATATGTCCCAATATATGGCCGGGGCTACTTTGTTGAAAACTGCCAGGTAGCAAGGAAGCAATTCATCACTTTTGAGCCAAAACTCCACATCAGCTCTGTAACGTTATTTACCCAGGACACTGACATTACGTTTCAAGAGTTTTTGAGTTTGCCAAGGCACCCAAATATTGGCTGAAACTTTCTTAAGTCTTAAGGCTGTCTGCAGATGACTGCAGAGAGTTGAGGTTGATAAGATGAAAGGGCTAGGAGTAACTCGTCAAAAGTTTGCATTTCCCTATGCCAATAGGTGGCGCTACAATTTTTTGAAAATCACTGCCAGGGAATACATTAAGGCCTACACTAGCATCATAATGAAGAAATTCTGGCCAGAATAAAAAATGTTCCTTGGAGTTAAAACATTTTACATTCTCAAGAAAATTGAATGGATGCCAGGCCACGACCAGGTAGTTGCATAAAAACTCTTGACTCTTCAGGAGCAATTGGCCCGAAATAGATATCGATCAGGATAAAATTCTCGGACGAGTTTGTTCATTTATGAAGCCAAAATGCGATGGAATTTGAAAAAAACAAGCAAATATTCAGCAAATGCCTGCAGCACCCGCTAATGTTCAAATATTCGGAGAAAATTAGGGTATACTAAAGGACTCAATGTGAACATATCTTAGACTTTTGGAGCAGATTTTCTAGCAACCTGCTGAGCGTAACGATAAAAAGCCTTCAAACCAGAAAGACTTACAGTTCAGATGAAGAAAAATAGTAATAATAAGGCGGGTGTAGGGGTGAGGGGTGTGAACTGTCAATCATAATTATGACTGACAGTTTTTATGACTCTGTGATCATTTATGGCTCTGTGTGTGTGTGTGGGGGGGGGGGAGTACGTTGATCAAAGAGTCTGTTAAAGGTATTAATAGTGATAAAACAATAAATTGGTTTAGAATTGGAGGAAGAATGAACATAAGTTTTATCCGAAGGTGTTTTTACGACCGGTCACACCTCTGATCCAGATAGAAATCAAACACTGGGGGCTAGACATTCAGGTGACCCCTAAGACATCAAAGGGCAAAACCTCTGTAGGAATTTGGGCAGACAGTTAGGTGTTATCAGAAGATGTTTCACAGAAGGGTCCCCCATTGCTACAGACAGTATGATCAGACCGGAAAATACGTCATTGAGGGGTGTATATAGGTCCACAGAAATACCTCGAAAATACTTCACTCTGCCCTCAATCACCGCTGGGACCGCTGCTCCTGATTCTGAAGCTGTTTTTTGTCGCTGTTCGCTAGGAAATCTTTGCAAAATGGATCATGCTCCGCCAGGCTGCATTATAGGTATGTCTACAGACAACGCCAACCATTCAGATGTTGATTACCCCCGCCGTAAGAGAAGGCCTGCTACATGCTTTACTGCAGAGAAAGACCCATCGGTAGAGTTACAGTATGAAGGAGTTAACGGGTATGTGTATCGTTGAATACTATGATGGAAAAGTGACTCTGGCATCACACATCAACCCTGTGGATGAGAAAGGGGATATTCGTGAAAAAGATGTCAATGTTGTCCATGGTGGCCAAATGTCCGTGCAACAGTTTCGGACCGTTGTTTGTACAGACCTTGATCAAGTAGGTTTCCTGGAATCACTTTCCGCTGTTCAGTGGTATAGTGCATCAGGCCCGAAAATATACCATCTTGCCGCAGACCGGTATAACAGACGACATGATGATTTCATTTTTTTGACGGCATGTGACGACAGAGAGAAAATTGTGGCTAATAGGGGTCGTAAGGGATGGAGGGAACAGCCATATCCGCTTACAGACGAAGAGTATAACAAGTGGTTCCCACTCATTTTCTTTATTCAGTGGTGCGACTGGCCTGCTCTGAAAAAAGTGTTTAAACAAATTGACGAAGCAATCAAGAGAGACAGGGTTAATCAGGCTTACGGGTCTGTTAGAAAACGTCTTGTTTACGACAATACACAGAGTGGTATACAATCTGGTGTGCCTGCTACCTTGCGTAGACCAAAAATGATCCATCCCTTAAGCTCCTTAAGAATTACAGGTAGGCTATGTACTTGTTGTTATGTATATATATATCTGCAACTGAGGTTTAATTATGCAGAATCCTAAAAATGTTTTTATCTTCAGGCTCTGAAAACGCCAGCCTCCCAACGACCTGGACTCCCCCCTCTTCTCCATCACCTCCATCTCTGATGATTTACACCCCACCTCCGACACCTCCTCCATCCCCAGAGCCTATGACCACACAGGAAGAGAAGAATTGTGAATCTCATGAGGTGTTTGAGTATTCCGAAAAGTTTGTGGAAGGCATTAGAATGAGCATGATACACTTGCTGGCCAGTGTCTGGCGTCGATACAACAGAGAGATCTGTTACGGATGTAGAGCAAGACGAATGTTTCTACCAGCTACACTTTGAACCTCTGATGAAAAGGCTTTGGAATGAGAACTTCATACCCTCCATCTCCATGTTTATGATCATGAATAATGTCCATGTGGGGGGAGACCGCATCATGGGGGCTGCGGAAGTACTTTTAAACGAGCTGAAATCTGCAGACAATGCGTGGACGTTGATGATGATGTGTAGTACAGAGAGAGAAAATGAAATCGAAAACAATGTGAAAATCTTGAGCAGTGCGGCTAAACTGCGCAACGCCGTTAGAGAATGTACCGGCGTGACCCCTCCCATGACCGAGGTGAATGCCTTTTTATTGGAACAAGATGTTATGTGTTGTATGTACATTATATGTGATGTTACGTTACACGCCAAGGCGGCGCTACATTTTCCGAGGAACAGGGTTTTAGTTTGCGGTATAGACAGACAGTTTCAGATGGATCTTGTTGGTATGGGAGAATATGCAGAGGAAAATGACTCGGTGCGGTATTTGTTGACGTGTATCGATGTATTTTCCAAGTACGCCTGGGTTAGATGTCTTTCTAACAAATCAGGCTCCACTATCGCCAAAGCCCTTAAGGATATTCTGAGGGAGGGGCGTCTACCAGTGAAACTCCAAACTGATGAACAGAGTTTTATAATAAGCAATTTAGGAAGCTTATAGATCAACATAAAATCACTAATTTTTCAACCTCAAACAAGACTAAGGCAAGTATTGTGGAACGTTTTAACAGGACGTACAAGACTCGATTGTGGAGATATTTAACATCTGTTAATTCACGCAGATATGTGGACGTGGTTCAAGATCTTGTAGACGCGTATAACTCTCCTCATAGATCTATAAAAATGGTGGACGTGTGATTTAAAAGACCGAGCCATACGTAAGAGGTCACTCTTAAACAAGCCAGAGACGGAATCAACACGATGGCAGCGAATGGATTTTATGTCACACTACCTAGTAACGCCTCATTTCAGGTATATCCTAAAAATTAGATATGGAATTATAGGACAAAATTAGCCAAGCCCATCGTTCTGAGTGAACCGCACGAGGTGGGATTGATAGAATTCCAGTATCCGTGCGTCTGGAACAGCTTCCCGAAGAGTGACGCGAATATAACAGTGTTACAATTCTAAGACAGACACTATCACTGTCTTTGCACTGGATGTAGGAGTTTATGACTCTATACACGCAATAACTAAAGCGATTAATTCACGATTTAGTAGGTACCCTCTGTTGGGTGGTCTATCATTGCATTATAGCAGCGTTAAAAACCGCATCTACATTCTGGGAGTGGCGGAGGAGTCAACTATAACCTTTGAAGGACAGCTGGCGGCGATACTGGGGTTTAAACACGGGGAACCTTTTCCCTTACCGTCTAATATTAAATCCCTCAATACCCCATACCCAGCAGACATTCATGCAGGTTCACTTTATACGTATATAGCAATATTGTCGACTATCAACTAGTCGGCGACAGCTATGTAGCGCTCCTGTGGTGTACAAAATGTGGACAGAGACGCATACCCACTTTGAGTTATGACAGGCCACACTACACAGCTCTCTCAAAAAACGTTATTGCCGATATAGAGATCTCGATAAAAACGATCAGAAAAGTATATACCCTGTATATACGGTAAGGTGATCGTTAAGCTACATTTCAGACCTATAAAACAGATTTTCAAAAGATAAGGCGCTCAACCTACATCCACGATGACGGGAGATATCTGTCGTATTATATGAACCAAGCCAGTGGAGAACTACCCGGATTTATAGGAGCAAGGGCCCAGTACGGCAACGGATTAGGAGGAATATTTCGCAGTCTGTTCAGAATGGCCATGCCTCTTCTAAAACGAGGATTCAGTATGGCCAAACCGCATTTGAAAACAGCCGCTACCAATATCATCGGCGATGTGGTATCAAATATTGCGAAAGGCGCAAGAGGAAAATGGTATGTCGGTGCACACGTGCAGGGCTTTGAAAAGACCTCCCCCCGGTTGTGGGCGGACCAAGGCAGGAGCTAAAAAAGGTAAAACCGCAAAGAGAAGAGTCAAAAAGAAGACCGGCACAGATCGAGGCGGTTCCCAACTAAGACGCTCTAGGATTCTGACACAAGACATATTTTAGGATAAGCCATGGCTCTCATTCACAATCAATCGGCAGAATGTGTAAAGTCTGAACTGGACCTCTTTACGGTTCCATTCACCCAAACGTCCATCTAGAGATATGCATTTATCGAAATTCCCCCCGTATCAGCGATTCCAACCAACGGTCCTCTGGAGTTTCATATCTCGGCCAGTGGAGAAGATTACTATGTTTTTTCAAGAGAAACTAATGCTTAACGGTGTTGATATTTCTCTCAAGTTTACACGCTCAAAAGATGAATTCTCTGACACCGGCGGCTGCACATTACAAGTTTAACATTGTGTCAGCCAGCGTATTTGTGAAGAAAGTTGCTGTAGCACCTACAGTCCGTCTGGCGCACAGCAGAGCCCTGCAACAGACAACTGCCAAATATGCCATTGACAGAGTAACCCTGAAAACCTTCTCCATCCCGGCCGGGACTCGAGCATGCAACCAGGAGAATCTTTACATGGGTCAGATCCCTAAATTTATTGTTACACCGGTGCTTATAGATTGAATCCGTTTAATTTCCAACACTACGACCCAGAGTTTTTGTGCGTCTATGCTGATGGCAATGCCTACCCGTCCCGACCGTTCCAACCCCTCTTTCAACGAAGGCAGTACGTGAGAGAATATTACCACATGATGATGATCAAAACCGGTAGGCATTTAATAGATAGATCGTTGGCAGTAACACAGAATGACTTTGGCCAAGGATACTCCCTGTTCTGTTTTAATCTGGAGCCCGACGACGGGCACTCAGGGAACGTGTCACTAATTAAGACAGGAAATGTTCGATTGGAGGTCCGTTTCAGAACAGCTTTGCCCCGGACGATAAACCTCATTTGTTATTCTGTTTTTGACTCTGTCATCGAGATATTAAACCAACGACAAGTGTTGGTAGATAACTTCTAAAACCTCCAATGCATACCGTAGAGTTGACAAGCGTTGTTCGAAAACGTGTTTATGACGGAACAGATTTTATGGGAGTTCTAGCTTGTGACCACCTTCCTCAGGGCCGGCGCTAGCCATTTCGGTGCCCTAAGCACAAATGCTTAGTGGTGCCCCCCCCAACCAACCAACCATTCAGAATTTCTTAGTTAGGTTCTCTTTATTACCCAAATAACTTCTAAAAATAAATAATTTACATAAACAAACATTACAAGAAAAAATTATATAAAAGATAAAATTATAAATACCAAATACCACCACAATTACTAAACACAGATTTGGTACTGAACATTGTAAACGCAGAAAGTATTCAAGTATATAACCGTGTAAGTAATGTGCACATTTCTTCAGTAAATAATATACATAAGTACAAATAATAATAAAGTGCAAATAACCACACATAAGTACAAACTGCACAGTAGAATTTATTTACCATCTCTATAAAAGACCATTCTGCTATCCGATAGAACTATATTACAAACATTTTCACTACCATCAGTTGTCAAAGGCCCTACAGAGGCAAGCGCCTGCATTTCCTAGCTGCAAAATCAGCTATCAGGTCATCAGTTTCTGAGCCACGTCCCCATTGATGCTGATGACAGCCAGACCACTTAAACGTTCCCACTCATCATTTCATTACGTTGTGAAAATGTCACTTGTAGCTAGGCTACTTTTTCACTACACAATAAGATTGTTTGAACATAATTGATAACAAACGCAAAAGAAGCATCCTGAAGTGCAAAGCAAACTAGGCTAATAGGCTAACGTTACCTGACTATATCTCTGATGGCTAAAAGAAATAGCAGGCCCAATTTAAGCATAATCAGAAATACCATTGCTAGCTAGCTAGCAACCTAAGGAAGGATTGCTAGTCTTATTGCTAACAGTAACAGAAACGATAACGGTAACATCAATGATAACATAAAAAACAAATGATAACAAAAACGGTAACAGAAACTTCGGGCGGACATTATGAGCGCGAGTACATGTGGCCAGCCGGTCGCCCGGTGACCGCTAGCAACGGTCCTCACAATAAAAAGGGGACCCCTGATTTAAAACATTGTCTTACCTGAGAGCGACACGCGAGCATCATCCCACTGTCTCTTCTTTTTTCTTCTTTCCGCCCCCGACTCTTGATGCCTTTTCGAAGCCATTTCAAAGCTGTCTGCCACATTTGAGATTTGAGCCATAATCGAACAAACTGGGAGGTTCCCCTTTTTCTCGACTAATTTGGTCTAGGCCTATTACTTTTGCCTATTAACATGCTTTAGACATATTTTATTTGTTATTTATACTAGTAGCCTACTGTGATGATTTTCCACGTCCCAGATTTTTTGATGCCCCCCCCAGGCACTTGGTGCCCTACGCGCAGTGCGTGATGTGCGTGTGCAGAGCGCCAGTGCTGACCTTCCTAAGAGGGCCTTGCGCAAGTATCCGGCTATGACGATTGTAAACATGCACCCCTCTGATAAACCCGGAGAGCACTGGCTGGCTATTTAAATCACAAAACACAAGCATGGCTTTTTCTTTGATAGTTTTGGAAACCCTCCAAATTATGAAGCATTCCCTCATGAAATAGTTAACTTTCTCAATTTAACTGTACCAAATTGTCTTATTCTAGAAAACAGGTACAGAATAATCTTGCTACAACCTGTGGGCAGCACTGCATCTTTTTTCTGTGTTTTATACAAAAAGGTTTGTCTTTTCCACGTGTGATGAGTTTGTACGGTGACAATTTAGTCAATAATGATGCCATGGTCTGTCGATTAGTTAACAAGATACACCCCTCTGTGTGCTGCGGGGATACTTTTTCATGTGTACAATGTGCAATCTAATACAGCTCGTCCTCAACCTCCAACATTGCCGGATCTGATGAGTCTTGATTTCATCAGCGACATTCCGATAGTAGGGTCTGAATGTGGCGTAAACAACATGGCATGGCAGCACGGATCCATCCTGCCTTGTATCAATGGTTCAGGCTGCTGGTGGTGGTGTAATGGTGTGGGAGATATTTTCTGGGCACACTTTGAGCCCCTCAGCTGGTGGATCAGACTTGGCGTTAACGCAGAGCAGAAGCTCCTGTTGGTTTTAATTTCTTTTAAACATAACCAGGCCCTTCTCTACTGAACTCCTGGACACAGAGAAGCCCAATCCAGAGTTGACTCATCATTGTGACAGCAAACTGATTCCGGATCAGCACCTCTTAGGTGCTTTAAAAGTAGATATATTGCTGGGACTACATTTTTATCATGCATCGGTAGAAATATACGGTTACATTCAAAATTGGGTCAGGGTTAGGTTTTATCACTCCTTATAAAACCAGTCACTGTAGGTGGATCAAACGGTAAAAGACAGTAATTTGTTCGATACATTGTAGGTTGCTTTGTGATCATGTCAGAATACAGGCAGGTTTCACAAATGACAAAATTGCAAACAGGAAGGGATAAGAGGTCACGGTGGTGGTGGAGGTGTGTGCATACGTGGCAGTGGTGTATGCAAGAGGAGCCTGTTTGAGAGGGACGCTGACACTGTCATCATACAGAGGCAGCAGTACTGGGAGATGAGGGAGCGAATAGGAGGAAAACATTTGGGTTAGTATGATTTGACTGAATTTAAATAAATAGTGTTAAATAGGGTTGAATGATTATAGTCCTATCAAATGCTTGTTGTTGAAATTGCTACTAAACACTTTGAATTAAACCACTAACACACTTTGAATAAAACAACTAAAGAAATAGGCAAATGCAACTACACACTTTCAATCAAACCACTAAAACACTTTAATAAACCACTAACACACTTTGAATCAAACCACTAAAACACTTTGAATAAAACAACTAAAGAAATAGGCAAATGCAACTACACACTTTAATAAACCACTAACACACTTTGAATCAAACCACTAAAACACTTTGAATAAAACAACTAAAGAAATAGGAAAATACAACTAAACACTTTGAAATTAACCACTGGCCTATCTAGGAGCTAGTTTCAAGTCGTCTGTAATACAGACCATTTTCATGGTCCATTTAGGAGATGTTTATTCTGGTGCTACTGTGATTGACAAGTCACTACTGCGATCAAAGGCATACACTGCGTCTCTACATCATCCTTCCACAGTTGCTCAGAATATGGTAAATTCAATTCAATGATTGTAAAAAAACAACATCACATCAACCATATTCCACGATGACATGTGTTAGGACTATGAGTCTACCTCTTCTGGTCTGACAGGCTGGTATGCAGCATTGCTTTGAGCTAAATTCTGACACGCTTAAATAGGGAGGTAATGTTTGCTATATTAACCAACTTTGTTAGTGTGTACGGTGAAGAGAATATTTTAGTTTTTCAGTTTTACCTACAGATTTCACACAAGGACGGTCTTCCAGTGTTTGTGCACGTGAGTCCATGTTTCCCCTGCAGCATGCGCTGGGCAGCCCCACCTCCTTGTAGTGTTGTTACCTCCGACTCTCCTGCTTCGAAGCTTGTGTCGAAATATGAACCAGTGCAAGGTGACGCAAATGTATCGGTGCTTGGTTCATTCGCTGCTGATCACGTGATCAGTGACGTCCGAAGCTTCGTTCTAGCGCACAGTAACGTGACCGCTTCGATTTGATTCAAATGGGTGCGAAACAGGGTTCAGGCTTGTCTGTCTGACTCAAAGTCAGTGTTGTTGCGAGTAGCAAAGAGCAAATTTACAATGGAGCCTGTGGCAAAGAGGTCGCTCCGAGATGTGGGAGCCCTTCAGTTTGATTTCCTCTAACAAGGTTGGCAAAAGACAAGCCAAGTCTGTCACTTGTATTGTGTAATTATTAATTAATTATGGATGTTTATTATATCTCAATAAAAATCAATAATTTCATGCCCCATCCCATGTGTCCACAAGCACCTCAATATCCTGTCATAACAAACCTGGACAATCACTGCCCCACTGACCTTTCCTCTGTAAATTACTTCCCACATTCCAGATAAGTCCCTATGACTGCCATGAACTGCACATGCAGTATGAAGTAGGTATTTTAAATTATATTGCTTACATATAATTATATATATATATATATTCTATTAATCATTCTGCTACTATGATCAAGAACATACATGCAGAAAGACACATAGATAAGTGTCTGTTCCACTTCTACCCAATATACAGAGAATTGAAATACACGAACAAGGACACAATTCAAACCTGAAAAACAATAGTTGTATTCATATAGGAGATTTATTGGTTCAACTTTTCATAATCATGTTCAACCCACAGAGACTGGGCTGGTAGGCTATTTGAAACATGCACTACAAGTATTCAACAGCAGAGGTCATCCAAGAGTTTTCGATGCATTGAATGAATGAACCTTTTTCCAATACAATTGGCTGGAAAGCTTCACTGGTTCAGAAAGCTTCAATTTGCCATCACTACCTCCTTGCAGTCAATCCCGCAGGCAGCAGTGAGCTCGCTCTGATCACAGGCTATTTTATTGAAGTATCAATATTAAAAATGTGCAAAACAGTATTGTTTTTAAAGCGGTACTGTCACGAGGCATGGCGCTGGTGCAAGCCGACAGGGTTTAAGGACTCAGGCACAGGGTTCTTACAAAGAAGTGTTCTTTATTTGTACTCACAAAACAGAAGCGTGCTCCAACGTAAGTCTGAGAGGGATCAATGACGCGACAGGGGACCACAGGCACACGGGGCTTAAATACACAAGGAAGGTGCAGGTGATTGGAAACAGGTGGGAACACTCAGACAATCACGGGACAAGGCAGGAAGTGAAGTTAACCCAGGACCACAAGGAACATGAAACTTCAAACTAAAACAGGAAGAGAGACCAAACCGTGACAGGTACCTTATTAGTATCAAAGTCAGGGACTTGTTAGTGTAAAACTTTATATATAAACACATCTCATCATGTTGTGTAATAAACAATGAATGCATATAGACCTGGGGGGTATTGCACAAGATAGAATAAAGAAATAATCCAGGCTAAGTGATAAAGCACCGCTTGACTTAGTGTGACCCGCTCGTCACGGCTTAATCGGTTGCACGTTTGCCGAGTCGGGCTGAAAAGTGGGATTCGATTCAGGTGCACATAGCTGGGATAAGTGCACGTCCACGGCTTTTTGAAGTAGACCACGCGATGACAGATTTACTGATGCTGAAATGGAAAAGACGCTGCGCGCAGCATATTTCTCACCCGCTGATCAACAACTGATCAAATATATGAGGAGGTAAAGCATGTAATACTCAAAAAAGGAATATGGCAGCTGTAATTAAACTGAGAAAAAGCCTGGCAGACAATCACGGACCAACTGAATGCGGAAGGATTTCAAAATATCTACTTACTAGGAAAGTTGTACACTTCGTTTTAATTGCTTTTTAGGGTCCTCGCTACGACTAGTCGTAGAGGAATCTATTGTATTTCAAGGAATTATTATTATTATTCTCACAAACCGCGGGCCTTTTGGGGGCCTTTATCATATTTTGCCAGTTGAATTTGGCATGGATATCCGGACGGTTAAAAAATTTGAGAATTTTTGGGTGTCACGTTTGGGTATAAAGAAATGTCTCTATAGCGCCCTCTAGAAATGTAAAAAAGACCACACTAGGCCAGTTTCCGCCCCGATGTCTGATCAACTTGAAAGTTACAAATGACTTGGCCTTCCCTAACCAAAATTATAGCATGTGTGAAAAATTGAAGCCCTAAACACACTAATATTTTCATAATTTTTGAAGAATGGGGGCTGTAATTAATGGTTGAAAATCTGCCTTTTTTGGCCTATTTTTGGCCTTTTTTCATGATTTCTTACAGTTGTAAAAGACCAAACTCCTCCCGGGGATTAAACCCGATTGTTTTCAAAATCACGCAGTGTGATTTTTACTGTGATTTATCCTGAGACCTTAAGTTCTAAAAATTTTCAAACTATGTGTGTAGGGAGCATTTTCAAAAAAACACAACGTTGAAGTTGTTATAACTCGACCATACTTCTAATCTGCTCCATATTTCTCATACAGCATGAACTTCTCACCCTTTAAACATCCATATGATAATTTCTGACCTGTCTTATGGTTTAAAGAAGATATTACGGTTAATGAACTTCGCAAGGGGTGTGGCTTAATCTGGCAAGATTTATAACTTCCAAATGGCTTGGCCTGCCCTCACCAAAATTGCAGGATGTGTAAACATTGAACCCCTGAACACACGATAATTTTGTCAGAATTGTTGAAGATTAGGGGTGCTGCATTTAATCAATAAAGATGTGCCTTTTTGGCATATTTTCATAATTTCTTACAGTTGTAAAAGACCGAACTCACCCTAGGGATTAAACCCGATTCTTATTAAATCCACGCAGTGTGCTCTTGAGACCTTGGGCTCTAAAAGTTGCATTTTGCCAGAAGAAATATTAAACTATGTGCATTGGGCGCAGATTTTTAAAAACACCTTTTAAAAGATTTCGAAGGAAGTTTGGTCATGTATGGTACTTCGAGAGGCTTTTATTTTGGGATTGTAATGGCAAAAATATATGTAACTCTTCTAAATGCTTCATTTGTATAACCAGTTTATTAATTGCAAGTGCTGAGATGGAAAGGACATGGAATGAGAGCTGAAGTGTTGCACACTGATAAATGTCCTCAGCGTCCTAGCTCTAGAGACTAAACAAAGTTGGTTGTATGTATTTGTTTTCAAGTGTTAGGAGGGCGAGGCCATGGTCAAAGAACTGATGTGTCTTACATGAACTAGCTGTCCTGAGTATCCTGGCTGTAGAGACTCAACAAGATGGTCAAGGTTTCTGTTGACGCCACCGATAACTGAACTTGGGTATAAGAACTGCCTCGTTCTGTTAGGGGGCAAGTTGGTTCATGACAGTCTGCAGAGCATGTAGCTGTTGTGACCTTTCTTCCCTTGCAAGGAAATAAACTGAGAAAGACATATTTGACTCGGAGCCTTTGTTTCTTACTTTACGATTGTCTGTGCAAAATCTTCCACCACAGGATTGATCCATACTTCTTTGACTGGGCCCTGGTAACAGCACAAGCCGGAAAGACACTGGGGAGAAGTTGTCCCAGTTGGTCAGTCTCAGAAGTGGTATCAGAGCTCTCAACCACCTGAGGAACCGGCACAACCTTACCCCCAGCCAGATCATTGCTCAGAATAAAGTCAACACCCTTAATTGGTAACGCAGGAAGGACAGCAACTTTGAATAACCCACTAACCAGGGCATGGTGAACATGTACATCATGTAAAGGGGCCGGAATATAACTCATTCCAACACCCTGTATGATCGCACTCGATTTACATGCTGAGATAGATGACAACGGTAAGATACCTGCTCGAATTATCGTCTGGGAACCTCCTGTGTCTCTCAAGATCGTTACCGACTGCTGTTCTTTTGGATCACCCGTAAGAGACACAAAACCTTTTTGAATGAAAGGTTTAAAACAGAGATCAGGTTCAACATCCCCACTGTGGACTTTGATTCCTGGCATGGACACAGTCTTCACTAGACCCACACCTTTTGGTTGTGTTGGGTTATACGGATTTTGTTGTTTGCGCTTTAGAGTCAAACAATCAGCAATAAGGTGCCCCTTTTCCCGACAGTAAAAACACTCCCGCTCACTACGCGGAGGAGACCGTGGTCCCCAGGTTTTCTCCAGTGAGGGATCAGGTCTCACAGGACGCGACATGGTGACTTTATCTGGACGAGCGGAAGACACAAACACATTCTTGTGAGTAAGAACAAACTCATCCGATAGTACTGCTGCTTTACTCACTGACGTCACCTTCATTTCATTTAAGAACATTACCATTTTCTCTGAAAAAGAATTCTTAAAGTCCTCAAAGATTCAACTGACGGAGGGATTCAAAGTTATTCTTAACATTATTGGCTGCACACCACTTATCAAAAAGAACACCTTTCTCTCATACAAACTCAACAAAAGTCTGTCCAGCCAGTTTCCTATGATTCCTGAACTTTTGTCTGTAGGCTTCTGGTACAAGCTCATAGGCACGCAAAAGATTCCTTAAGAATTTCATAGTTCAAACTGTCTTCCAACGAAAGAGATGATACTACTTCCTGTGCCTTACCCACCAACTTGGTCTGTAATAAGATGGGCCACAGGTCCTTGGGCCAATCTAGTGCAGTGGCGATCCTTTCAAATGCACCAAAGTAAGAGTCAACTTCTGGCTCCCGAAATGTTGGCACAAGTGCAATATGCTTACTTACATCAAACCTTTTGTGAACATCATGTTTTGGTACACCCTCCTCAGATGAAAGTGTTAGGGACTGTTTGGAAGTGATTCTCATGGCCTCTAAATCAAGCTCCCGTATTCTAACCTCTGCCTCCAGTTCTATTTTACGAAGCTGTAAACGATGATCATACTCTGCCTTGCGCACATTTTCCTTCTCTTCCAACTGAAGGCGAGCCAGACGAACCTTAAGCTTAGCATCACTGCCAGAACCTCGGCTGCCTGGAGAGAAAGCCTCAAAGCGTGGCAATGTTGCATGAGGAGGATCACTTTCGGCTAATTTCCTCGGAGGAGTAGTCTTTGGTTCTTCCAAGGAACTTGCATCCCGTAAACTTTCATCAACAGATTGACAGTCTGTAGAAAATATTATGAATACGGATTAGCTGAACATTGCAATTATGGACAGTTACAAAATGAGCTGATACGCGACAGGTTAGTGGTCGGGCTGGGAAACGTCTCATTGTCAGAAAAGCTACAGCTAGACTGGGGCCCTTTCTCAATACCTGAGACGGCGAGAACGGACTGGCGTTCCCGCGAGAATAGACTCGGGAGACAGACTCGGGAGTCCTGACTCGCAGGTTCGGGAAAACAGAGAACGGTCATTTCCGCAATTGGAACAGCAGCTGACTTGATGACGTCACCGCGTCAGCTGGTCTTGCTAATACGTTTTAATTTAGTTTTTGACTTAAATATTTTACTATTAACAAGCTTTTGTCTCAAAAATTAGAAATGGTATATATATATACCATTTCTATAAATAGAATATAATAATCATAAATATAAATAGTCATAAAATAATTAGCTTTATCATTTTAGGAGGAGGAGGTTGGATACAGTAACAAAAAATTGACTATTATACTAAAATATTTGAATGCACACACACATACCGTTTGTCTTGTCACCCAAACATCAAGAGGCTGATAATCAGTATAGTGGTCCTCGTACAGCAAGCTGCTGACCACAAAAGTTGCTTTAACAACTAACTTCAGTCATAAAATTACATTACGATACTTAAAGTAGTATTTATAAACTTCGACATAAAGTTGTGTTTATTTTCCTGTCGTTGTTGCCTGTTGCTGAGGTGAAATGCATTCTGGGATATTTGGCTCTCACAAGAACAGACGAGCCTGCTCCGATGCATGCCCGGTAAAATGGGCGGGGCGAGTCACATCCGGGTATTTTGACCGTTCTCGGTTTTGAATTGGAACAGTACTCGGGCTGCGACTGATGACGTTTCACGAGTCCACGAGAACAAGAGTCCACACAAGAACGCATATTGAGAAAGGGCCAGAGACTTAACACTTGAAACTACTAAAACAAAACAAGGCAGTCTGAAGAAGTTAGAAGGCAGCAGTGTGACTTAAGAGGAGAAAATGGTGTTGCTAGCAAATGCTCCAATGTCGATGCTGTGCATGCTAAAAATTACAGGGAACCCAACGCTGCAAAATCTCTGAATTCTGTGTGAGAGTGTGTTTAAGGGAGCCGTGGACGCTGGAAAAGACCCGTGGACAGTGCAGCTACAAGTAAGACAAAAAAGTGTGCTTTAAAATTGACACTGTGGCCGATGTCCCCGCCCTGCCAGCCGAGGTGTACTATGACATTACAGGGGGACCTGATGTAAAGCGCCTGGCACTGTCGACACGCCCATTGTTTGTGCTCCCTGTCCTAGGTGTAGAGAAACGCTGCGCAGAGGGGAAAAGTCAGACACAAAGGACATTTATGTTGTAAAAGACCTACACACTGCACTGCTGGGACGGCCTGCTATACAACACCTTCAGCTTGTGTGCAGGGCCAACAGCATCACCATGGAATCGCTGATACAACAGTATCCGAAGCTGTGTAGCGGCTTAGGTCTTGTTCATAGGCCATACTCAATTAAATTTAGGCCCTTTCTCTCCATACGCCACGCAGAGTCCCTTTACCACTTATGGGGAAAGTGAAAGAGGAGATTGACCGTATGGAGAAAATGGGCGTAATCACCAAGATTGAGGAGCCGACTGAGTGGTGCGCCGGGATGGTGGTGGTGCCAAAAAAAGCAGGTACTGTTCGCATATGTGTGGATTTCACAAGGATTTATGAATCGGTATGCAGAGGAAGGTCCTGCCCTCTGTCGAGCACACTCTGGGTATGCTAGCTGGCGCAACAGTGTTCAGTAAAAACAACGTGCTGGAGGCGAAAGAAGGGGAGAAGAGGGGGACCGACGCAAAATACAACAAGAGACACAGTGCGAGAAACCTGGAGCCACTTGTACCGGGGGAGGATGTGTGGATCACAGATGCACGAGTCCAGGGCATACAACACTACCCGCTCGTATATTGTCCAGGTGCCCCAGGGCACACTGAGGAGGAACCAGCATCACTTGGTGCCACTGCACACTAACGGTGGTGTAGTCGATGTTGATTACCCACCGATGGGAGGAAATGCACTGGTAACAACAACCAGTGACAACATCACCCACCACAGAGACTGTGAAAAAAAAAAGGAAAATGTGTGAATTGTTCTGCTTTACTGTTTACATTTACCTAAACCGGAGAGTTTACGTTCTGAAGAACACAGCCTGCTAAAGTAATGGTTCACAGTATGAAAATGTGTAAGTTATTCATTTCCGTTTTGCATGTTTGAAACAGGGACAGATCTTCCAGCAAAAGAGCAGAATAAACACTTTAAGACCTGCAGAGACAAATGTAGTCCACCCTTCTGTTCTCAAAGAAAGGGAGATGTGGTATTATGTAATAATAGCGTAAAGAATGTTTTATTTTGAAGTGACAGGAAGTGACGTCGGAGGGGGAAGCGGGAGCTTCAGAGATGGAAGGCACTAGCCGCGGGCTGCTGTACATAGTTGCTAAATAAAGAGACTCCAAAAACATCGTTATACGAACCTCTTTTACAAATAACTTGACATATGATAGGTCCTGTCATTAGTGTATGAATGGGTGAGTGATGCCATGTAGTGTTAAAGTGCTTTGAGTGGTCAGAAGACCAGAAGAGCGCTGTACAAGTCCATTTACCAAGTCCATTTAGTTTGAATAAATATTCCGTCTCCCAAACCCCCCCTCCACCCAATTCCATTATTTCTAAATAAAAGCCTTAATCTGTACCTCAACCATAGGTACATCACAATTGCTTTCAAATACTAGTGAAACTAGTTATTTTTCTAACTTCGTTCGGCGTTTCACTATGGGAATCGTCTCGGTGTGACCAACTAAGGAAGCTCCAATGACACCACGTCTGTCAGTGACAGACAGGTCGAACTGTGCTGGGGCCCCGCCCCCTCATGTTACCACAGTCGCGCTAAACACGCCCAGGCGGCTCTGGCGGACCCACAGTCCTGTCTACAGTGTGCGCCAATGCCGGAGAAGATTCGGGAGAGAAGGCTTAGAGTGGCGGCATCCTCAAAGCAGGACCCGTGCCTCTATGGAACTGCCACAACCAGCACCCACCTGCCGCAAGCTTCACCTGCCGCAAGCTTCAAGCAAGGAATCACCCGTCCAACCCCGGGGAAGGGAAGAAGCACACGTACTAACCGGCCTAGCTTTTCCCTCCCCTCTACCTTCAAAGAAAAGAAGGGAGGTGGAGGTGAGACAAACACCCCGAGTTTGTATTCCAAATTCCCTGGTGTTTTCCAGTTCTCCAGAGGAGCTTTTGATGTTTCTCCCCCCTCACGTTCAAGGGAGGGAGTATCGGGGGCAGCAGGTAACACAGTGTCACCAAGCACTTCTACCCACCTCAAACAAAGAAATACATTTCCAGGCCGAAGGCCGAGGGCGAAATACATTATAAAAACAAATCCATGTCATGGCCCCATAATCCCCACAGGGGGAGCTCACGCTCCACCGATACAACTCCGTTTTCCTCCTCAGAGAAACAAAGGCTTAACACGTTGTGTCCGGTGCGAGCACTGCATTTGTATGTGAGTAGATCGGCAGGTTTCAGAAAAGCAGATTAGCTGTTTTTTGTCCTGGGCCAATTCTCACAAAGGAAAGCCATTGTCACACCAGAGGCTGTCCAACTGGATTGTGGAGGCCATATCTCTAGCCTATAGTTGTAGGGGTGTCACGGTTTGGCTCTGCTTCCTGTTTTATTTTGTAGTTTCTTGTCTCGTGTGTCCCTGGGTTAGCTTCACTTCCTGCCATGTCCTGTGATTGCCTGATTGTTTCCACCTGTGTCCAATCACCTGCACCTCCCTAGTGTATTTAAGCCCTGTGTGCCTGTTGTCCCCTGTCACGTCATTGTCTCTGTTGAGTTTACCAGTGGTGGTTGTACGCGTCTGCCTTCTGTGAGAATTAAAGAGCACCCTTTTGGAAACCCGTAAACTCTGCGTCTGGGTCCTGCCTCCGACCTGCACCAGCAGCACCGCCAACGTGACAAGGGGTTTGAGTGCTCATTCCACGAGGAGTATGGCCACTTCATGGGCCCTGTTCAAGGGGGTTCCAGTGCAGGATATTTGTGCGGCAGCAAGCTGGTCTACACCTCACACTTTTGTAAGGTTTTACAGGCTAGATGTCTCAAGGCCGTCCTTCGCACACGCTGTGCTAGAGGCCAACGTGTCCGAGTCCCTGTGATGGGCATTACCGGGCTAAACAATTTTTGGCTTCGGGAACGGCATGCAATACAGGAGCGGTCTATATCTCCCATAGTGAAACACCAAACGAAGTTAGAAACAGAACTTTGGGTTACTTAACGTAACCTCGGTTCTTTGATAACAGAGTGAGGGGTTTCACCACACATCCCTGCTTGCATTGACACAGAAAGAAATCTGTCTAGAATGATTTGCGAGGGGCGGTCGACTGTGGTAACATGAGGGGGCGGGGCTCCGGCACAGCTCGACCTGTCTGTCACTGACAGACGTGGTGTCATTGGAGCTTCCTTAGTTGGTCACGCCGAGACGATTCCCATAGTGAAACACCGAACGAAGTTAGAAAAAGACCTGAGGTTACGTTAAGTAACCCAAAGTACTTATTTCTTCTACTGCTAGTGTGGTGGAAATTTGTGGATTGAAGCCTTGTGAGAAATCAAAAGTATCTTGAACTCGCTTTATGATTAAATATTTATTACTAACTAGAATATAGAAAAATGATTAAGATTACAGAAATCATCAACACAAGCCGTACAGACAGAAGTCAAATGACTACAATTCAGCTGAAAAGGGACAGATTGTTCCTTCTCCCTCAGAGGAGCAGGAAGATCTGACACCAGGGAGAGGGGGGACCACTGTTTTATGCCCTTCAAGTGGGACCCCTCTTACTGGCGCCAAGTCAATCACCAACACGAAACAAGTAACAAAACAGGATATACTGTAGATCAGTCAAGGCATCTGTTGGCCCCTCTGTTAAGACAGGAGGCTATTGTAAACACGGACAGGTCACAGGTTTCCCAAGAAAGGTCACCCCACAGTCCTGAGGGACTCACACACAAATGCTGCTCATCAAATTCTTCCCCAGCTAGTACCACTAGTACAACAATTACAACTATAACTAGCACTAAACCTCAGTACAATTCTCAGCTTTTCCTATTTCTATTCTTTCAGCAATGTTTAAAAGTAATTTAAGCTTTTCAAATTCATAGAAGCTTCTCCCATGTGTTCTTTTGCAATTCATTCAAGTTAATTTCAGATTCTAATTTCTGTATTCAGCAATTTTTTAATTTATTTCAGCTTCTTCTTTCTATTCTTTCAGCTATGTTTCTTCCAGCTATAATTTCAGCTTTTTTAATTCCTGTACTTTAAGCAACTTTCTGAAATAAATTTCAGCTTCATGCATTCCAACGCAGTTTCTGTAGGAAATGCATTTTTAGTATGTTTAATTATTCGCTCTGGACATTTTACAGTAAGTTCTCCCAAAACCCGGCCCACCTGCAGGTTGTGGGTTGACCTGCTCAGCAGTAAATACCCTTCCCAGTGAAAAATAAATCATGTGCATTAACAGAGTCAGATTACCTCAAAAGGGGCCAATGTCATGACTTTCCGTTTAGACTTGCAAAAACCCCAAACATTTATTTTCAAAAAGTTACAATAATTTAAACACACCAGCTTCAAAATATACATAAAACTAAGAAAGCAGTACAGTATGTTAACAAAGCTTTAATTCTATTTGTATGTGTTAATAAAAAGTAAGCTGATGTGGACTAGGATCGGGGTCTTTCTCTGATAGAGGGGGCTAAGAACTAAGAAGATTCACATGAACTCATTCTGACCTTGAGACCGGGACTGTCGCTAACGTTGTCCATATTTGATTTAGATATACGATTATAAGCATTAGCTAATAGACATCAGTCAATCTTCATTGTGCAATATCCCCTCTGGGTAAAGAGAGGTCAGGAGTGAGGGAGGACCACTCCCTGTCTTTGGAGATGTCTCAGGATGTCCAGGATAGAGTCCAGCTCCAGATGAAAAGCCTCCAACTCTCTGCTCTTGTCCTGAGCAAGACGCTTCCAGCACTCCACCTCTGATTGCTGGTCAGTCTCCAACGTCTGCAATGAGCCCACAATCACCTACCGGGAGGGGGCGGGATCAGCATCAAACATAGTTGTTGGGATTTTGTCTCCACTGAGCTTCTAACAGAGTTCATGAATATACTAAATGAAACTCAATCGATTTTGGGGTTTGAGCAACTGTGGGTTTGTAATAAATAATGTAGGACAGAAGAGGGGCAGTAAGACCAAACCCTGTAACATGTATATAGTCCTGATGAAAAGAAGAGCTCAGAACGTTTCACTGTCCCTTCCTTTATGGCCTGCTGAAGATGACTGCCCTGAATATTTTTAGAATCGATTAGTCATTAAAATAGATCAGAGCATGCTCATCACTGCTTGTCCCCATCATGCTGCCTGCACGCATTGACTGACAGTAAGTGGGGCTGCCAAGCGTGGGAGACATGCACAAGCTCTGGCTGACCCTCCTCAGCTTAATGAAAAAAAATAGATACCAGAAGTGAAACCTGGAAGTACTTTTGCTACATTACATAGACATGTATAATCAATGCTATGACGGCACCATATAGTTTTCATGGATATATTTCTGTAGGCTAATACTAATATTAATGCCATGTGTTAAGTGTTCAAATCTGGGAAGGAACAAACTGATGAAAAAGGAAAACATATAGATGTTTTACTTATTACTGTTATAGATAAATATACCAGTACCATATATTATTTGTGTTATTGTATCAAATTCTGGAATTGTAAATAATGGGCATCATGATATTTGTGGCAGGTATTGTATCGAATTTGTAATTATGGTATCGCAGCAGTAACCTTCAAGTTACTTACAACACCAATTACCCCAAAATATGACTTTCATAAAGCAGGGTTGAAAAGGTGAAGATCATGGAAACGGGATACATATTGGGGGGGGGGGGTTGTCACCTGCTGCAGCTCCTTCTCCCTGTGCTGGTGCCTGCGCTCCATGTTGACAATCTTCCTCTCCAGGCCACACAGGAGCTTTACTTCTGGAGTCTGAGCTTCTTTAGCTTCCTTCAGCTCTTTCAGCAGTCCGGTCAGCTACACACAGAGCAGTGACTAATTGTAAACAACCAAAAAATGTACATTTCTTTTACCTTCAAACGGAGCTCTCTCTATTAGCAATTAATTGTCTTTATACCCCATTCATATCTCTGCAGTATGAGGCACTTTTATTTTTGATTTTGGAAACATTCTTACTTTTGACTTACATTGTCAAAACCAAAGTACCAAATTGTGCCGAACTATTAGATCCTTTACATTATATGTATTTAAAAGAATAGCAGATGAAAAGTTTCTGTCACCTGCTTCTGCAGAGCTTCCTCTCTGGTCCTGGATATCACCAGAGCCTCTTTTACTCCCTGCATCTCTTTCAGCTGGTCTTGCAAATGTTTCACCGTTATCTGCAGGTAAATGTTAAAGCATCAGCTTCTCTCTCAGGACTTCCTGTTGACATGCTACGAGCCGTACCTCCTGCACGCTGAGCTTATTGGCCAAGTCAGCAACCTTTGAGGACGAGTGTTCCAGGGCATGGCTGGCGTGCAGCTGGTCCAGCACCCTGAGGTGCTCTGCTCTTATGGAGGTCAGCTGCTCTGCAGAGTGCCCCGCTAGCCTAACAGATCACATTCACTTCAGCCGTGGGATCGTGTCCGCGCTCTGCAGGAAACCTAAGTGGACGTGTTGGTACAAATAGAGACCTGCACAGCTCCTCCTTGGCCCGCTCATAATCAGCTCGCAACGCCTCCTTCTCCTGCTCGCTCTGCAGCTGCAGCCACTCCACGTGCTGCCTCAAAGCCTCGTTCTCCTGCACTACCTCAGAGATGTGACTGCCTGTCAAAGAGCAACCACAAATAAGCATAATGGAGGGCTCCTCAGGCGTACTGTAAAACGCAAGCTGCCCCACACAAAATGATATGAAGTTATGTCCAATGGTAACATCCTATTTGCAGCTGCTGCTGTGTGTTAAACCATTATTCTAAGCATACTCCGCATACATATTTAAAACAATCCCCCCATGCATGTGTACACTGATAACGTCAATTGTTCCCCTTTCCTGTCCGTCAGGAGCTCCTCTCTGGATAGGATTAAAAAATCTACAGTTCTAGTATTGTACAAAATGCATTTTTAAAATTAGTTAAAAATGGACTGTTCAACTACCAGGCAAGCTAGTCCTTGTCCCCAATTTCAATATGACCAATGAGAGGCTGTGTGAGCTGAGACACTTGTTTGACTCAGGTACAGTTCAGAGGATGAGGACACGTTGTGTCGCGCAGAGCTGAGAAAGGAAAAGGTGAGCGCTTGCACAGCAGAACAGAAATAAAAAAAGCTCCGTCCAGCAGAGCATTGCTAAGAAAAATAAATAAAAAAGAGCAGCGCTGAGGTAGAGGAAAGACCATCGGAGAGACCCGTAATACTGTTCTGAAACATGCGGAGGAAGAGAAACCAATGTGACCTAAATCCTCCCAGGTATGGGGATATTTCACACTGAAATGGGGGGGGAGGGGGTTTCTTAGCAGTGCCAGCCTCATCTTTTTCCGTTCTAATTGCCGCGCTTGACTAAGGTGTAACCTTTATTATTGTTCGGTCTTTGCTTACTTAGGGATGTTCAAGGAGCAATCTGTTTGTGCACTTTCTAAATATGTTTTGCACTGTCAGTTCTATTTTTCAATAAAGGGTTGGAAATTAATGTTTTTAAATTTTATTTTTTTATCCGATTCATAGATTAATCAATTGTTAAAATAATCGTTAGCTGCAGCTCTAGATGAGGCCCTGAAGGACTACACTCATGTTGTAAATAAATTTAATATTTAAATATATACAGTCCAAGCTGAGGTAATTTAAGGTTACCTGTCCTATCGAACAGCTTTATATATATCTTGTTCTTTTATTGAACAAAATAAACATGTTATTTACACTTCACACAAACAGGTGAGCACACTCCCACCAGCATTGGAAAATGTGTTGGTACAGCCTACGAGCCCCCCCCCCCCCACAGCTGTAAACACTGGTGTCAGTTAGCCAGCCAATTATTTAGGAAGCCGCAACGAACAGTTTGACTTAATGGACATCCTGCTAGCAGTCTCACATCTGTACCTGTGAAGAACGAGGGCTGGTAGGTCTTCTCACAATGAGCGGTTGGAAACGTTTCTTCTCCTCCTACACCAGTGCAGCGGAGAGTTTTGGCTGAGCGGTCTCGTCTCTTTATCTCTGTAGGGCGGGTTTCTGCTTGTGGGATGGGGACGGACATCACATTCCTCCTCTCCTTCTGCAGTCTTACCACAGTGCGGCAGAGAACAGTGCGTGTCTTCGACGCATGGTCTTGGTGCGGGTGTCGGCCTGGACTGGACTGGGCCTATGAAGGGGGGTAATGTCTTCAGCCACTAGGTTTGTCTCATCATCACCCAGAGACCAATATTTGACATAGTCCGAGTCTGTATTAATGACCTGTGCAGCTTCTGTGCCAACCGCGAGTGTGAGCTGCTGCTGGAGAGACCGTTCTCTCTGCCGATGGCTTTCCTCCACACGCTGCAGCTCTTCCTTCACAGGTCCAGCCTGAGACCTCCGTCGCTCATTGGGCCCCAGAGTTTCCATGCGCTGCTTCCGTTTCAGCTGCTGCTCCAAGTTGGCAATCTGCTGCTCGTAGCGGAGCTAAACAGTGCACACAACCTCATGTTTTCATCAATCTGTGTGTTAAGTTTGTTTTGTTACAATTTATGATAATGTGTAGAGTAGCCAGTTTTAAAATTGTAATCTAATAGGATCCACCCCTTTTTAATTGTTTCTTACTTGTCATTTCTTGGACATTTTGGCTCCACCATAGCGAAGGCTGATTTTCGAACACAGTTTTCTGCTGCAGGTCATAAAACTACCGAAAGGAATGTGCCTTCACACCTGGGTGTGATTTCTCTCTGCTGAGGTCTGACTGGCCAAGCCACAGACACCACTGGTTCCCTCTCACAAACTTTCTTTCCGAACTGACTCTGATCAGGGCAAGGTTAAGACTGCAGCATCTCCTCAGCTCAATTTTCCAAATCAACGATGTGAGGTGAAAGACAGTATCTCTCTTCAATCTTTCTGGACTGCTGTGACAGCCTCTCCTGAAGCTTTTCCGTTTCGAACTGACTCTGGTCAGTGCAAGGATGAGACAACAGAGCCTCTTCAACACCCTTTCTGGACTGGCCTCAGGATTAAGGATTCAGGCCTCTCCAACCCAAACCATTTTCTAGCTGCTTGCCTGTCCGAACGCGGCCGAGGCACGCAGCCCTCCAGAAGCAATTTGAATGACACATCAAATCTATCCTTTGCAGCCCAGCATATCCCAGCATGCAGTGCGGGCTGACAAGGATTCAAAAAGGACAGAGGCGGGTGATCCGCGGGAAGAGTTCAAAAGAGACTTTTTAATGTAACGTTAAGTGATCACTTAAATATCTAATGATGTTTCTAGGCAACGGGAGCAGCGGAGGTAATGCTGATGACCCGGACCCAGTCCAGGTTTACCGCGAAGGCTTCTGAAGGCTACAAGGATGCAACCTTGCGACACACCAACAGTTAAACGAGACTGGAGGAAACACATAAAATCCCATCAACGCACAGCAAGCCTAGCATGTGTCGTTATTTTTATTTTGATCTTTACTGTATTGTTTAATCAGAGATTGTGTATGTTTATGAACTGTGTGACGTGATGAAGTTAATCGCTATCGTGCATTACTTTTCCGAATAAGATACGCTTTGCTTTGAGTCTTTCCTTGATTTGTAATTTATTAACAAATACACCTGTGCCTCCACACATACAGGGGTCTGTAGACCTCTATGTGACACAGCCAGCTGGCAACATGGCTTGCCATGTGGTTGGTAGCAGAATGTCCACCTAGCTCCCTCCCTGTGTTTCATATGGTGTTGATCTGATTAGTATCATTGGAAGTCAATAACCCTGTTAAGGTTTAAGGAGACGTTTTCTGTGATTTCTTTGTGCATGTGTACTGTAGTGCTCGTTGGAAACATAGTGTACAAACGCAAACCTTCAATTCATTGCTCTTCATGAGTGAATACCAATTATGAGATTTTAGGGTGGTGTCCCGTTATTTGTTTATTTTGTGAATTATCTTAGCGATTATTAATAATTCTATTGATGATAATTATTTATTTTCACAATAGCTATTACATATATAACATGTGTACTGACTTTTTTTTCTAACTGTACCTTGATCATGTTGAACTGTTGTTCCATGGCCCGCAGGCCGTGCTTGGCCTCCTCATTGTGACCCTTCAGTTCAGCCTCCAGACGCTGGATCCTGCGTTCCAGCAGGGCGGTGACCCTGCTGGGTGGTGGGGACGTTTTAGCGGCTAAATCCTCCTGACAGCCAGCCGCGGCTGCAGCGTAGATCAGAGCGGGCAGGGAGTTTGGATTTCTACATCTTAGTATCTGTTCCAGGTCCTTAACCTGGTAAAGAGACAAAATACACTTCGGAATTGATTACATTACATGTTATTTGGTACGGTATGTTAATTGATACAAGGACATTAACCGCAGAGCCAAAGCAGAGAATGTATCCCGTGTGATGAGTATTGGAAAAACCAAGATGATCGTTTCCCTGAGTGGACAAAGGGTCTTTGACCTCTTGACCCGATACAGTTCACGAGGTCCCCTGACCTCTTGTTCCTGAGGTAAGGATGATTTGTGGACCGGGATCTGGGTATTTCCCCAACAAACTCATGTTGCAAAGTTTAATTGCCTAGGGATAAAACAACGTTTCTCTTCATCATGGATGACAATGCTATCTCTCTTTGATGTGGGGATGAACAAGTGGAGCTGATCCAGTCCTCCCATCCCCAAAGGAGATTGACACAGATGTTTGTCACCTTAGACTATATATAGCTTCAAGCCAAAGGAAGAATCCTTTCTATCCGGAGTAGCCTTGATGCATGATCTGTATGTGTTTCAACACTGCTCCATACTTAATATAATACTTAATAATTAATATAATACTTAATAATTGTCCTCTTAATGGTTTCACACCGTTGTTGAGTAAAATTTTTCTAACATGAGTTAGCTTGTTTGTCTATGTGAGAGACCTGTCGCTGAAGGTCCTGTATCCTCTTAGTGTCCACCGTTTTCTCTTTGCTCTTCCTCTGCTGCTCACTGCCTCTTTTGTCCACATCTCCTTTCAGCCTCTCTACCTGAAAAGGACACAAGTTTTCCAAAACAGCAGACTGCATTAAAAGAAAAAACAATCATTGGCTTCAAAGAAAAGATGAACGCCGCGGCTCTACTTCCTGTGCTGTGGATGATAAGATGAAAATCATGGTTCTATTTGCCGTGTTTTTCTTTTACACGTAACATTGCTGTTACTAACGTCCAGTTGTCCTATGTTTCGGGTAGAACAGGAACAAGTTAAGTTTAGACTTGTTTAAAATTGTAATTATGATCAATGTTATTTTCAGACAGTTGAGAGTTGGCCTCGTTTTATGTGAATTAAAGCAGAAACGACATCCCAGTGTAAATGAACGCCTCGTGTCATTTTTGCTGCTTACAGTCGGTCTTACAGATTATTAATTTTTGTTGCTGTGGTACCATTCCTGGGACCCATTAAATGAATTAGGTACGCTTCTAAAACTTTTGACAATATTTATTTTCACGTAACAAAGAACTGAAAATTATATGTGTGACTGAAAATATAAATAATTCTCTCAATTAACTAAATAAAAGTAGGGCTGCCTTTAAAAATTAAATTTCTGCATGTTCCATTCAGAAAAAATAAAATAACGGGAAGAAAAGCTTGAATTTCCCCGTTTCTGCTTCACATTTGGACTTGAGTCTCAGCAAATTAATAAATAATAAATCTAAACACATTTGAACAATTGATTGAACAGTTTTTCCTGCTAGGATGTTAAACTTGGCCGTGAATGCTTCATGTGGAGGAACACTGCGCCTCATGATGGCGTTTCAACGGGTTCTGATTGGTTAACGTACTGCAGTGGGTATGTATGAAAGTATGAACAGAAACCAGTCCGTCCATTATGGATTAAATGCAAGTTTTGCTGTCCATTTGTTCTTCATTTTTCTCACCCGTCCCTTTTTCTCGCTTTCTGCATCTCACTCGTTGTTTTCTCAAATGTCGCTATCTTTCTTTTCTTCTTACTGTCTTTTTATTTGTAGTTTGCCCCTTCCTCACTCGTCAGCATCCCAGGCAGGATGCGGACAAAGACTTGATTGGTCGAGTGGTATCACGTGGGATGGTTTAACTCAAATGCAATTGATCTGTGCTTCAAGCCACAAACGTAAAGGCGAGTAAAGCTGTGGTGGTCTAAAAGTACACAAGTTCACGTTTTTTTTTAGCTTTTGGTCCGGGTCCGGATGGGACGACCTCTGGATCCGGATCCGGGGGACGCGGCCCGCTAATTCATCGATTCACACCTATACATAACTGATGAAAGCGGCTACCCCACAAGCCCTCTACCAAAGCATTCTCTCCTATTCTCGCATCCATTGAAAGGCAATTCTCTTAAGGTCTTAAGCGTCTTGCCCGAGGACACATGGATAAGCGGTAAGTGAGTTCACCTGCTCTTCCAGTTGGTGTATCGCAGCCATAGCATCGTTAAGTCTGCGAGCATCTCTGTCCAGCAGCTCCTGGTTCTCAGCAAACCACTGAAGCTTCTTTTTCAAGGCAACAACTTCTTCTCTGTGCTTCTCCTCCAACATGTGCATCTCAACAGTCGTGTCTACTGACAGGTTCAGAATACAGATACAACCCGTCAATCAAAAAAAATATTCCCGACTCATATTCAGTATAGTATGTAATAAGTTAGTACGAAACGAACCCCGTCTTTGGTTCTGGATCCATTCTTACCTGAGGCAGACAAGGTCTGAGCTTTAGCCAGGTCCCTCTCTTTCTTCATCAGCTGCAGTTCTACCTCCAGGGCCTGCTTTTCTTGCTGCACTCTGTGGAAGTCCTCAGACAGCTTGGCCTCGTTCCTCTGAACACAGAAACACATCTCCTTGGTAACTGGAGAAAATAAAGGTGTTGTTTTACAGAATACCAAACATTAGCCCTCATGGATGATGAATGGCTTAGCCCTTGAAGGTGCAATCTGATGGGCCATCATCCCTCACATAATGTTGGCAGTTTACAATATGCAATATCTCAAATGTGTAGAAGTCATTCATTCTCAATGTGGGCTAGAAAACAGATTGGGTGTCCTTCACAGTTTCAGTGGTACTTACCTGAAATGTATTTAGTTGGGCTGACAAGTCTGCAATGCGTTGCGTGTGATCCACTAAGCACATACTTCCCACAGTCTTTGAGGTTTTATGCAGCTGCTCCCTGGTGAAAGTGAAATGCACAACATTAAATTATATTCTAAAAAATAGAAATTCAAACCTGAAATTTCCCGACATTTTTAACAATGAAAATTCATACTTTGAAGGCATTTACAAGCGGACATACAGTATGTTCACAAATCAGCCCCTCTCTGAACCGACCTTGTGAAAGCCAGCTCACTGAGCAGCCTATGGTTTTCACTAAACATGGCCTCCTCGTTGGCTTTACTCTTGGCTTGCTGTACCGTCATCTGCAAATACAGCTTCTCATTCTCCTGGAAAAAATACCTTAGTTTTACTGGACTTGAATAAGAACAACTATTAAAACTACTCCTGTACCACCTCCTTGATGACAAGGAAGCACTCTTATTGATTTAGCACTAACAAGGAGGGAGAGATTGTCTTTTGTTGATAACATTAAATGCACCCTAACAAAGCAAGTACATTTCTGTGATGGCAACTTTCTGACACAAAATCACAACAGAGTGAGTGAGATTTGAACTTGAGTATTTCAAAAAAAGATCCAAAACCAGATTATTTGACATTTCGATCAGAGGGAAAGCAAACACAGATTATTGTTAGGAGACAAACCTGCTGGTAACCTTTGATGAGCGTCTCCTGCTCTTTTATTTCCTTATCAATCTGCTGGAGCTGTTCTTCTGGAGCTACATCAGTGGCCTCAACCCATCTCTTATTCTGACTAGCTTTTTCTGCACTTTGCAGCTGAGGGGAGAAAAACCCAGAGATACACCAGTTACTATAACAAATGTCCACCACCAGAGCAGAGAATGTTTGAGCACCTTGCTTTGCAGATGGTAGTTCTGCTGTCTGAGAGTTTTGATTTCTTCTGCGCCTTCCTTCATGACCTGCAGCTCCCTCTCTTTGTGAGCCAGCTGGAGTCTCAGCTCCTGCACCAGAGAGCCACCCTCCTCCCTTTGCAAGTCAGACATCACGTGCATCATGAACTGTGTAGAATAAAACAGTATAATAGAGTTTGGCCGGAGCAGAAAAATATGATGCGCTGCCATTTCATCCGTGTGGACCCATCCAGAAGAATTAACTAACACTGCATGACCCCCATCACTGGCATAATAAAAGTCTATTCTCACTGACAACTCGTCCAACTAAAACAGCACAATAACATGTATACGATCAAAGTATACACAACCTCCATAGACATAGAAAGCATGCTGACTTTCCTCTTCTCTGGATCATGTTTGAATTATGCATTTGTGTAGCTGAATGGTGGAAATAATCTTGGATTACATCTATAGTTCTGTGGATTACCAAAAAGGGGCTTAATGCAACAGCTACATACCACTCACTTATAGCTGGGAAGAATCAAGGATTCAAGGACAGTTTATTGACATGATTCAACACAGTATTGCACAAATAAATGCAGATTTAGCCCAAATGTTATAGGAACAGAAGTGGACACAATCCGAGCTGCATTGGCATTATATCACGCAAGTAATTGCAACACCAAGAAGTCAGCAGGAGAAGGAGTCTGTTCTTACGTCATGTGTCGCTCTGGGGACTACTTGTGCGTGTGGGGCATCCTGCTGACTGCTGCTGTCGATCTGCTGTTGGAGGACAGCCACCAAGGCCTGAACAGACGCCACCAGTTCACCGCTCACCTTAAGACCCGCTTCTGCTCGTCAAGTAAACAGACAAGGAATTTAGCTATGTACAAACATACAACTCCAAACATGACACACTGATGCCACTTCTCCACGCCATGGTCCTGCTTTTTTAAGACACGTAGGGATTCAAGAAGTAAAACTAAATCAGTCCAGTATGAAAAGGATGTTGGACTGCAGCTCTCGGAGAATTATACACAACTACTACTAATTTATGTGAGCAGTTGAGTAGCATTTGTTTAAGTGCCATTAATAACCTGTGTGGTCCGCTTTTTCTTGGCTCTTTGTGGATTTGGCTTTTTCCCGTGAATTCTGCAGAGAACGGAAGGCAGAAGGCTGGGTTTTGGCTGACGCAGCAGTTCCATTCGGCTTTGAGGAGCTTGAAGGCCCTGTTGTTCTCCCATCCAGCCTCCTGTGAGAAGCATTGGATTCAAGTGCAGCCTGGAGGAAACGCAAGGCCCACTTTATTTCAGTAACAGACTGTTGGAGTTAGCCTTTTCTCTATCAGATATAATCCTGTCCACTAAGTGTTGAGTCTGATTCCATTCCAAATCCATTCCTTCTGAAACAGGATAGCTTGAAGTCTTCCTCACCTGCTGTTTCTTTGCTTTTCCGGCCCGAGAGGACGTGGAAAAAGAGCATTTGTTCTGCTCCTGCATCAACTTCTCTATTTCTTGTCTGCTGCTCCACATCAGGTTGGGTGGGTCTGGGGAGCTGCACGGGGGGCTGGTTAACCCCCTTGTTCCCTGGGTTCCTGCTACAGGCCCAGCCTCAGCTGCTCGCTTAGGTTGGGACTTTTGAGACGTCACATTTGGAGAAGTCCTTTCCAAGAGGTGCGGTTCATCATCAAGTCCTCCAGTACTGCAATCAGAAAATGGAAAGAGATGACTAAACAGTAACTGCAACGTGTTACTGGCATGAATCAAACCTATATCTGACTTTTATGCTACAAGGGTGATACTGCCAGGTGGAATCTCAGATGGAACATCCTAGAAAAACCTGGGACAAGCGTGGCCTATAAATACAAGGAAAAAGATTTCTCTCTTTATCACAGGTTGGATTATTTTATTATTATTAATAATATAGGTTCATGATTGTAATGTATAATGCAAGCATCTCTGTATTGAGTATATCCTTAGCATTTCACACTCTTGTTAGCCAAACACTTCCAATAACTCTGTGATGTTGAGTCTAAAAGTTGAACTTTGTGGAAAAAAAGAAAAAGTTTAATCAATCCCAAAACACACAAGATCTAAATAATTGTGCTGCTTCATCTATTTTTGTTTGTATTTTGAGTTTCTAAATCACTATTTAGAAACTGCTCCAGTTACAGTTATCAAACACAACTGACGAGTCACGTAGTTAGAGTAAGTTGACTAGCTCATTTAATCCAATGAATCACTCTAATTCAAATTTAATTTTGACTCTTAAAATGTGCTGACAGACTTTCAAGGCCTCACTTGAAAGTGATGTTAGCTTAGCTGTCAACCCTGTCTTAACTGGAATACAGTCATTTTAGCTGCAGGCTCTGCCCTCAATACCTCTGTTATTACAGGTCAATAACATAGCTGTAGGGTCTACCATCAATACTTCTGTTATTACAGGTCAATAACATGCATCACACAGGTTTATGGAGCCTTTTTTGGGGAAAATTCATAGTTAGCCCTCACCTGACGGGCTGCAGGGTGAAGCCTCTAATAATGTCCTTCTCGGGCCGAATGGGTCTCATCAACTCTTCTGCAGTGGGAAGCTCTAGATACACAGACGCAATTAGATATTCGGCACACTGTAGTCATGTAATGAGTTTACAGGGAAAAGGACTACCTGAATGTTTGAATCTCATACACTAGTTTGTGGTCAGTCCCTTGGCAAAAGAAGCTTCTTCAGCAATAGGTCCGTTGAAATTCTTATTAAATCCTGACAAAAACAATGGATCACTTGATCTCACTAAAAAGAAAGAATCTATTTGAATCTATTCTTTTCGACCCCTGCAGTCATCTCTCGTCACCAGAGTCTTCCACTGGCTGCGAGCTGATCAGCTGTGAACACCAACTGCAGCCAGGATTGTCATTTACCATCATTATAATAATTTGGGGGAGATGCTTTGGGAGAGGCCTCCTTAAAGGAGACTCTCAGACTTTTCTGCTAGATTTAGCAACTTCTGGATTTAACGCTGCCAGCTACTTCTATTAGAGAAGATTTGGCATCCAGGATCTGGGTTTTTAGGTTGTATAACTGACTAAATCTATCATACTCTTGGTGGTTTCTCTAGACTACCAACTCTGCCTGCAGCTTTGTGGATGCATCATTCCTCCAGTTAGACCAGAAGTAGTCCAGCATTCCCCCAAATACTGTTTACAGTTTAATGGTCACACTTGAAACTAGAGCTGCAACTAACGATTATTTTAATAATTGATTCGGTCGATTATTTGTTCGATTAATCGATGAATCGGAGAAAAAATGAAAAAAATTAAAAACATTGATTTTCAACCCTTTTATTGAAAAATAGAACTGACAGTGCAAAACATATTTAGAAAGTGCACAAAGAGATTGCTCCTTGAACATCACTAAGTAAGCAAATAAAATGGACTAACACAAAAAACATATACACATCGCATGTATACTTTACAGCTACCAAATTAAATATATTAGGCACAAAAAATATTTAGATTAGATTTTTGATTAAAGGCACCTGAGCTGTCTGAGGAAGAATACATTATTTTAACAAATAAAGAAAAATACAAATCAGAAAACTTAACAGTTACAGGATTAGGAACAGGAACATCTGAACTACACTCAGAAAAAAACACACTCACAAACTCACATACGCACTCACTCTCTCACTCCCTGTGTTCAGACACTTTGCATTGCAATGCAAAAATGTTAGCATGTCTACATGATCCTGGCTCAGGCTGGCTATTTTCTTGGATGCTATGTTTCCTGCTGCAGAAAACAGCCGCTCAGAAGGTGTTGAGGTGGCAGGGATGCATAGGTAATCAAGGCCTCATGTCAGTGACAAGCATGTTGAGGATACTATCCGTCAAGACAGCAGCTTGCTTTGGTGTACATGATGCATTTCCCATTAAGAAGCCGCTCATGGTTTGCGGTTTTTTTCTGGAATCAAAAAGATAGTATTAGTGTGTGTAATAGCATAAAACAGATTCGTTCACTTCACATAAAAAGATCTTGGAATGAGATGGCTAGCGTTTAGTCCACTGTCTATAATAGCCTAATTTTGACTTTTTTTTAACAGACTACTGAGAACTTTGATTGCTTATACATGACAACCGATTGAAATATTAATGGGCCAAAAAAGGCAAGGGAATAAAAACGTGTCTTTTGTCTTGCTAACTACCACCCTACTACCCCTGCTTTAGCTGTTATTAACGAGCTAACGCTAACTTGTCATGCTTATTAAGCTGGATAACGAGTAAACACCAGAAGAGCGACGTTACACCAGAGAAGCGACGTTACATTCATTACTTCAAAACAAAACAAAAGTGGTAATTTGTAGTGACTTACCCTGCTGTTGAACTCCCTTCCTCTCATCAAGGACTCCACATATTTACGTTTAAGGTGCTGAATCATCGCCGTGGTGCTCCCATGCCAGGCCATGTCGCTTTTGCATATCTTACAATTAACACTTTTTTTATTTATTCAGTGTGAAATATTCCCATACCTTGGAGGATTTAGGTCGCATAGATTTCTCCGCCATGTTTCAGAACAGTATTACGGGTCTCTCCGATGGTCTTTCCTCTACCTCAGCTCTGCTCTTTTGTATTTATTTTTCTTAGCAATGCACTGCTGCGCAGAGCTTTTTTTCTTCTCTGTTCTGCTGCGCGAGCGCTCAACTGTTTTTTTCTCAGCTCTGCGCGGCGCGCGCAACTTTTTATTTAATACTCAAACATAATAGTTGCGCAAAACAACGAATCGATAATGAAATTCGTTGCCAACGCTTTTAATAATCGATTTTAATTGATTCGTTGTTGCAGCCCTACTTGAAACCATCACGGTTTTCCAGGAGATTCTTGTTCTTCATGCCCTTGCACATATTTATCGTTTCCCTAAACTTCTCACAATGTGTTTCCACCGTTTTTTACAAAGTGAAAAAAGTTTGAGTAGTAAGATAGAAATGCCAAACATGTACAGTATATGAAAATATATGATTAGTTTTTGCTAGAGTGATATAATATTTGATTTTCTTTCATGAGAAAGAAAAAGTATTTAATAATAAGAATTCTGTTGTAGTGTAGTGTTACCTCTAAAAATCAGCATGATGCACAAAACAAAGTCTCTGAGAATGTAGTTTCTCTGGGAAGGAAGTTTTCAGCTCCTCCACATCTTCCAGGTTGTAAAGTATGAGGGTGGTGTCTGACCTGAGTCGTTGGTAGATGCAGGCTGAACGGAGCCTGTGGCATGTTGGGGAGCAGAATATGGAGACATGGGTCCCTCAATTGTTCCCATCCCTTCCATAGATTGATGCTGGTGATGATGGCCATCTGAAAGTTCCACCAAATGGATCTGTCTGTAGGCCTCATGAAGAGCCTCCATGTCGGAAGCTCCACTCTGCACATACAACTGGCCTGAACAAATACTCATTTAGACAACTGTGTGACAAAAACACAAGGAACCTAAACTGAAAATAGGAAAATGTATGCCACCAATAGTCTCTCAATATGAATAATTGGATAACAAAAATAACCCAGGTCAACTCATTTCAGACATCTGATCTATAATATATTTTAAATGAATGTGTGGGGAAACAGCAATGTCGGGTTGTACTCACAAGCTCACTGATTTGTTGTGAGAAAATATATTTTGCCCTAACAGTTTCTGCATCGAGATGTTAGCTATGCTTTTCTACGGAATGATATTTACCTCAATAATGAATTTTAAAAAATGTAATTATTTTCCTCGCTTGAGTAAGCTTGTGTCCTTAAATTGACATTTATGTATTACCAAGTTGGAGCAGCCAATAGGTTGTGAGAAAACCAAAAGCTACACAGGTTATGTATCAACAAATGAGAAATTAGTCAGTACTAATTATTAGTTGCTTGTTGCCGTAGATATAGAATATTCTAGAATGGGTGTGCTAAACCTTTAAGAGGATAAGATGGACATAAAGGATTTACTGGGTAACAATTCTAATGCATAATGGAGCAATATACGTGAATAAGGGAAATCGTATGCCACCCACTGCATCAAATAAATCGGTGTCTCTATACATTCAGAATAATCTACGTGTTGATGTTACCTCTGTCTGGAAAGCCTGCTGTGTCCTTCCCTCCGTTTCCCTCTCCCATGTCATCCAGGGAATCATGGAGAGAAACTGAGACAAAGGGTAAGTGAGTCACATCAGCTCTCCAAGCATATTGTTATTGTAGACCTTTTCCCACTCAGTCACTACAGTGTCATAGACCAGAAGTACAGCGCTAATATATTAGCATTGAGTAGTTGGTCTGTAATTTCAAGTCCAACCAATGGACACATTGAATAGACACTCTACAAGGAACTCTGACGATTTCATTACTCGTGACTGCTATTCTGTAATTGTTGGTCACATTATGAGAGCACCTGAAACACACATTCAGCATTAACATTCTCTCAATGGGAGTGCTAATTTATCAAATGATAGTGTGGTTTAGGCCTTGTTTGTCTCACACTCCACTCAACCCACATTATCCTTTATGAAGGACTGTATTGGTCCAAACACCCAGCCATTACCACAGAGTCTTTTTCTCTTACCTTTGGCAAGGATTGGAGATATTTTAGACTTCTGGAAAAAAGACAGATCATAGGATGAATAACTGAAGCGTGGAGCTTAAGGTCACTATGATATTTCGGTATAAAGAGATGGGTGTTTGTATTGACCTTGTTTGCAGCTCTGACACACCTCAGCAAATGTCAAGCATGTAATCAGCAGGTAAACTCTTTAGAGCTTGACTCAGTACACAGCATGTGTGGCTTTGCTGTCATTATTGTTGTGCATAGGACATAACCTTATCAGTCACTCTATCACGTCACTAACAGTGTTAGTTTCCTGTGCAATGTAGCCAAGACCAATTTTTCAGTTGAAGCCTAAGAACGGAGAACATTACATAAAACCTTTTACACATGGGTTTTAATTTCCTTCTAACACATGCCCACAAGATTAAGTGAACCAAAGAACACAAATTACAAACCTTACCCAGCAGCTCTTCTCCTTTGTTCTCTTCCTTAAAGTCCTCACTGTAATGTGGAAATCCTGTAGAAGCTGAGCGCAAAGTGATGTGACTGAGACACGCATATTACAGACAGAGATAAAGGAACACAAAGAGAGAGACGTACCTGTGACTTCAGCCTTCTTTTTGTCATCACTCTGCTTCACGACTTCCTTGACAACCCTGGAGGAAGATATTTATCCTCGTTACCCTATGTTCACCACATGGTCTCCAAGGGCAGAGACACTGTGTCCCAGACCCCATAAGAATGATGTCACCTGCTACAATGCAATTGCAATTCCATTGCTCAATGTTAACTATTGGCCCATCTGTCCAGGGTTTATGACCGCTTTTGATCTATTTACAGTTAATATCACCGATTTTTATATAATATGATTCTCCTATAATATGACCCATGTCAAAGGTAAATTTATGATAAAATATTTTAACTTTTTTACCAGATACATCCAGTGAAACTAAACTGCTGGTAATATCCAGAGTTAAGCCAGTGGACTGACGGGACTCGAGCAGATGAATACAAGTATACAGGGCTGCTACAATGCGTAAGTCAACGTTGGGCGATTCTCCAGACTGGGGAAGCTGGCACACCAGTAGTTCTGGATATTTCTGGTTGCCTTCCACGTTACACACAAATATGTCAACATGCTGAGCCAAGCAGGAATCAGGATGCTGCACATTTGTCACGCTTAAATGTTTCAGATCAAATTCTAATAATTAGACAAAGATAACACAAGTAAAAACAAAATGTAGTTTTGATACAATTCATACATTCATTTAAAAAGCTATCCAAACCTACCCGGCCCTATGTGAAAAAGTAATTGCACCCCATTTGCTACCTCACTTTTTCCAAAAACATCTTGATAACAAAGCTTGGGCCTTTTGGGGAAACAATTCGTGGACTGATGAGACCAAAGTGGAACTTTAACGTTACATCTGGCGTAAAAGTAACAGCTTTTCATAAAAACCACATCATAGCAACTGTTACACATGAGGGTAGAGCGACCCACCCATATATGTGTATCAAAAAGAAGCCCAGTGCTGTTATTTAAACAAGAAACGTGTGTAAACAACTGGAGAAGATCAGCAAGGAGGTTGAGTCCAACTTCCATTACCTGAGGTTAGCAGGAGGGGTAGAACACGTCAAGTCCAGTTCTCGGTTCAGAATGGAGTAATCTAGATTTGACCATGTGGCCGCCTCTAGTTGGGCAAAGAATCTGGCTTTTTCCTGTTCTTCCTCTATGGTGTCCAAGCCGATAGCGGTGGTGTTAGCAGCTGGTCCCATCACGGTGTCTGCACACACACAAAAGCAGAGCTCAAGTGTGATGCTTCCAAACTGAAATGTTACAGGGAAGTTGGGTCGCACATGTCTCGTTTGCGACCATGATAAATTACATCAAAAGTATAGTTTGTTCATCCTTGAGTACCAGAGTACGTGTGGGTTGTTTTAAATGACGGGTAATGCAACAGGCCACAACTATGATTCAATTCCTCTGAACTACCATGCTCCCCCTCTAGCTCAATGCTCTCTCTGCTAGGGTCAACAGTCAGTTGTGAACATTAATGACACCAATACCTTTATTATGAAATGTAATTGGTTGTAAGTTTCATATTAAAGGCAGAAAAACATGAACGCACACAATAACAACCTAAAAGGGTAATGGAGACAAAGAGAAGAAGCTACAGAATTAGAGATACAAGTGATGTGCAGCACTCTACTGCTGGGGAACTAGTGCTACTCAACCAAAGGGTTTAAGGACATGGCTTGATGTTACCACAGGGACCGTCTCCCTGGGAATGACTATCAGAGTCAGGGGGGAGAGGTACAGCAAAGTCACCCGGCGTGCCTCCACACGCCCTGGCGGGCCGGATGTGGCACTATTGTCTATTCCATCAGGTTCTACTCATTGGGTGATATCATGAGTTACAATATGTTCAGCAAGGAAACCCATTCATTAAATACGGGGGACATTCATGTGAAATTTGAAATTAAAACTTATGGAAGACATTTTGAAAGTAAATAATCTGACAGGAGACTTTTATTGGCGGTAAGAACTATTGCCCCCACCCCACCCTGATAGAAGACTAGGGTTTTATGGACTAGTTCCATGGACTAGGGTCTTTTCTCTCAATGTTGTTTGCAAAGATTACAAATCACATAATCTCTGCGTTAGGCTAACAATCTAATTAGTCACAACTAGCACACTCAAAACTCTTGTCTGTGCTCTTCCACAGTTCCGGGTCATCTTATAATCATCTAGGTTCAATTTTGTGGTGCCAAAGATGATCGTCTACATCCGAGGTTGACTACCAATACTTGGGTTTTACCCAGAGCCCCACAGTTTTAGCATATTTTTCTTCAAACTATATATTCCTGCTCCGAAGATGAAAACCTTTTAGTAGGCTTGGCGGACGACTTGAATGTGTGTCAACTCTGTCTCCTGTTTGCAAATATTACATTTCCTGATTTGATGATTTTACACCAGTCACGAGTGAGAATTTTTTTAACAATGGAGAAGACAGAACTTTGACAAAGCAATGGCGTAGACAGTTCTCTGTGATTATCCATTCTAAAGATAAATACTTGAGAACAGCTGTCCTCAATGGAAATAGAACAGACACACAGGGCAGGAAGGCCATGAACACAGGCTTTGAAAAATGAAAGAAATATAAAAGAACTCCAAGATCTCACCATTGTCGTTCTCATGCTGAGACCTTTCGGTTTTGATAAATCTGCTTTTTGCCATCTCTGCTTGGGAAAGAGAGGAAACAGAAAGGGACAGATTCTCAAACAGGATCGAAATAACAGAAAATACTTAAGGTGTGAAATCAACAAACTGTTTTATGCAGAGAGGCACATTGTGCGACTGTGGGTGAGTGGGGAGCGTGGTCCTATTCCAATCAGAGGGTTGGCGGTTTGATCCCAGGCCCGGCTGACCCATGTTGGGGAAGAATTTGATGAGCAGCATTTGTGTGTGAGTCCCTCAGGACTGTGGGGTGACCTTTCTTGGGAAACCTGTGACCTGTCCGAGTTTACGATAGCCTCCGGGCTAAACAGAGAAGCCAACAATTGCCTTGACTAATCCATATCCTGGGTGTTATCTGTTTTTGGGTTGGTAATTGATTGGGCACCACCAAGGGGGGGTCAGGGGTGTTGACTTATGACCTTTTGGAATTTTCCCCTTAATCTGTCTGAGGGTTGAGGGGGGGGAGGGGCTGACAGGGGTCCCTCTTCCATGAACGTATAAAAACTCTGTTCCCCTCTCCCCTTTGTCAGATCCTTCCTGCTCCTCTGAGGGAGAAGGAACAATCTTTCCCTTTTCAGCTGAATTGTAGTCATTTGACTTTTGTCTGTCATTACTGCTTGTGTTGATGATTTCTGTAATCTTTATCATTTTTCTATATTCTAATTAGTAATAAATATTTTATCATAAAGCGAGTTCAAGACACTTTTGATTTCTCACAAGGCTTCGATCCACAAATTTCCACCACAACCCACATGTTGATGTGTCCTTGGGAAAGACACTTAACCCAAGCATTGCTCTGAGTGAAATTTAAAGCAGCATGTAAAGTTGTTCCAGATGAACATGACGCATTTGAAAAGCTAGGTCTAGTTAAGAGGGTGTACTGCATTAGCAACACCAGTGTACAGCATAGTGTAGCTTCAATTGTTCATCAGTATACAAACATCTTCACGGGTTTGGTGTCTTACCCTTCACGTACAAGATACAACTGAAGAAAGATGCAAACCCTGTTTTCCATGCTCCTAGACATGTTCCAGCACCATTGCGGGAGAAGCTGAAAGAAAAACTTAACAAGATGATATCACTAGGAGTTGAAGGCCACAGAATGGGTTAATTCCATGTTGTGTGTCAGAAAGCCGAATGGAGACTTGCACGTATGCTTGGATCCTAAAGATCTGAATGACAACGTAAAGGGGGAACATTATCAGTTCCCAACTACAGATGAGATCACAAGCGAGATGGCTGGTGCAAAATACTTTAGCAAACTGGAAGCCTCTCAAGGCTTTTGTCAGTTGAAACTGCATTAAGAAAGCACAAAGTATTGCACGTTCAACACACCATATGGATGTTACAGCTTTCAAAGGTTTTCTTTCAGAATATGCTGCGCCCCCCAAAGTGTACCACTGAGCATTGGGGACGATCAATTTCATTGGAAAATGAATTCCCAAATTATCCTCCAAGACAGTGCATCTAAAACTGGAGAACTGTTAAAGGAAAAGTGTGAATTTAAGTGGACTGCTGCTCACGAACAGGAGTGGGTATGTCTGAAAACCATGCGCACTACAGATGTAGTGTTGTAACCAAGTGTTGACGTTCTCTAAACAAATCCACTGATTCTAAATCCACTAAAAATGGCATAGGAGCTGCATTACTACAAAAAGATGGAAAAGACTGGAAACCAGTTGCCTATGCGTCAAGAACTATGACCAGCACGGAATGCCTCTACACACAGATGGATATGTTAATTGCCCACCCAAGTTTGTGTCCGAAACCAACCACACAGAGTGAAGAACAGGGTGAGTGCACGACAGCCACTGACGTCACTCTCCATGTGAACCCAATCAACGAGTCACTACCGGTGTCTGACAGAAAATCAAAGCAGATTGCTGAAGAAATACAGAAAGATGCAAGCTTACAGAGCGTCATCAAGCTTCTGAAAGAAGAGTGGCCAAGTACTATAACATAAGAGGTGACCTGAGTGCTATAAGGACTTTTGAGGAATAACAGAATCCTCATTCCTCATGTACTGAGACCAGAGATGCTGAAAAGAGTGCATGAGGGGCACCCAAGTATGGAAAAATGCATGAGAAAAAATATAACTCCCAACCACTAAGTGAAGGCACCTGTGGTTAGTGCATAAATATAGCATCTAAGATCGGGTGAGAGAAAAGACTGATACCGTAAATCCTCAAATAAAGACCGGGATTCAATTAGTGGCCGGGCTTCAGATATCAGCCGGGGGCGTGGTAGGCCCCAAATACAGGCCGGGGGTAAAAAGAAAAAATGTAAAAGTAATATTTCATAAATACATGTTCTCCTTATTTTTAATGTCATTGGCTAATTTCATGGACTGTTATCAAAAAAACAAACATTTTACCACGTAGGCCTACTAGGCAAATTTGTTATTGTTCATAAAGGCGCGTCTCATCCATTGCTTCAAAGCGGGACAGCCATGCGCCGCTGGTAGGGATGCGCTGGCGCAGCTCCGGCAGCGGGGGGAGGAGAACCGCACGCAAGTAGCCCAGGATGAGGAGAACGACGAGGAGGAGCTGCTTAATAATTAACTTGTTGTTCTCGATGATGAGGATGGGGAAGAGGATGTTGAGGGGGACGCCGAATAGCTGTACAAATGTTGCCTCATTACTGGTGAGCTTCGGAAGTAGACCTAAGTATTATATTTAGATGTAGACCTATTTTGCAAAGTCCATTTAGTTCAGATGTTGCTGATGAATTTGGTAGTTGCGTAATATGACAGACCTAGTCTAAGTCCTGGCCATTTGGTTCAATTTTGGTTGTCTCCTGTTCGTTCTGTGATTGCTGTCCTTTGACAGGACCAGATATTTATTGTTATGTTGACACTGCAAATAAAGCGCTATAAACTTTTTTTTTTGCCGAGTGACATTTTTGACTTGCTTGATTGTAATTGAGAACATTGGAAAATATCTGCAATTAACAATGTATCTTAAGACCGACACTGTGGTTTATTACTGATTCATTTCTAAATGGTGTAATGGCAAAATATAATGATGCCATAATGTCCTATTAGATTAATGTCTAAAACCAATCGTGACTTTAATTCTGAGGAAGTCCCAAGAGATGGGAACGATCTAAACAGAATAATCTCAAAGCACCTCTCCTCTTTGATCCCATTTGTCTTTGCATAACACCGCTGCGTGGAGGAAGGAGAAGGTGTGAACTTCTTTGGCTATTGTCCTAGATCTAATCAAACATCTGTTGTAAGCACCTTGAGTTTCCCTTCAAGTCTGAGACCTCCTTGCCTGTCTCAAACTCTTTAGCATAACAAAACCAAGGTGTTAACCCTGTCGATGTATAAATATAGCCATGTTCCTCTCAAACATTAAGAAGGAGCTTGCCACTGCCTGTCCATGTGCAGCTGTTGCAGACCTCTTCTTCCTTGCAAGAAATAAACGGAAAATGCAACTTTGACTGACAAGAGACTTTTCAACTGATTCCCGATTGCACGAGAAAATCTTCCACAACAATGGTTAGTCTCCAGAAAGTTGATTAGCTATAGGTCTACCGGTTTCATTCTAGCGGTAGCCTATCGGTAAATAGTTGCAGGAAGTGCTGAACGCATATGCAATGAATGATATTAGCCTACTGTAATTATGCCCATTATTTTATTTAAATAATACAATCCTATAACAGAAGATACCGGTAAGTAAGAAATAAAGGCCTGCCCCTAATACAAGCCTGCCCCAAATACAGGCCGGTGCGCTGTGCAGCCTATGTGAATAAAAGCCCCGGCCACTATTGAGGATTTAAGGTATACTACTATGTTGTTACATGTTGGAAGTGTTGACCACTGGGATTGAAATAAAAGTACTTTTACAACAAGCCAGTTGTGGCTTGAGTCAGTAACATTACAGGATGGAAGAACGTTTCTTACATGAAATTACCAAAAATATATTCACTTCTGGCAGACACTAGGATACATTTATCATAGTAACAAACTGTTTCAGGGCAAAAAGCACAGATTGCAGATTTGAGATGTAGACATTGAACATTTAACTATTGTACAGTAATCATATCAGAAACAATTCAGCTTGACAAATTCAACCCATAGTTCCATCCAACCTCTCCTGGTTACTACCTCTCCCTGTTGCTCTCCCGCTGCGTTGGTCTTCCTGCCACCAAGGCGCTGCTGCTTCCTGGGTGGATTTACAACTGCTTTTAGGGCCGGGCTGCTTGTCAGAGTCATCTGAAACGGACTGACAGGAAATCAGGTTTCGGTTTAGCCCCTTTGTGCTCCTGCAGTTGTTAGATTCAGACCTATTATGGTTGACTATCAAATAGGGCTGGGCGATATATCGGTATAAACAAATATATCGATATATTTTTTAATGGGATATGGAATTAGACAATTTCGCATACATCGATATATTTCAATTTGCGCTCTGAAAGCAAGCTGCCGACCCAGAGCGCTCTGCACTGCTTCTCGCCTTCGCCCCGCCCATCCTCGTTCACGCGCAGAGGGGGGGGGGGGGGGGGGGGGGGGGGGGGGGGGTAGGGACACACAGGTCAACAAACATGGAGGAAGCAACAACCGCTGCTCAGCGTGCGGAGGAGGAATTGGTTCGTAAAAGAAAAGCAGTGGCTCAGTAATTTCAAGATGGTTCGGATTTAAAGTATCCGATGAGCAACAAAACAACGTTATATGTAGGGAGTGGCATAAACAGGTTACAGTAGGGTTGCCAACCGTCCCGTATTACCCGGGACATCCCGAATTATGGGCATCCCCATTTTGATTTGTCCCGGCCGAGACAGCTCCAGTCCCGTTTTCCAATCACAGCCTGCTAAGTCAATGACGCGCGAAAACCTCCCGGTTGTTGTGACGTATCTGTTAAAATGAGCAGTGAGGCTGGCGCTGCTCATTGTGCGCTGCCCCCCCCCTAAAACAACGGCACAAACTGCTATACGAAAAGTGTGTGAAACTGCGCGCTGCAGAAGCCGCGCGTCAGAAGCCGCGCGTCAGAAACAACCCGAACAAGCTCCAGCCCCAAAAAAAGTGACAAGTGGTGTACTAATAACGAAAGCTGTGTCCTATCACATTGCTAAAGATATGGTCCCTGTTGCAACTGTTGAACAGGTCGGATTCAAAATGCTCCTGAAAACGATTGACCCGAGATATGAGCTTCCCAGTCGCAACTACCTCGCAAGAGAAGCACTGCCAAAAATGTATACTGAAGTCAGGCAGAGCCTTGCTGACCGGCTCGCTAATGTGACCCATTTTGCATTGACCAGCGATATGTGGTCGAGCAGGACCTGTGAGCCCTACATGAGCGTGACAGTTCACTTCATTCAAGACTGGGAGATGAAAACAAGATATGTTTTTATTTATATGTGCACCTTATGGAGCTTTGTTTTCAAAAAATACTCCAGTTATTATTAGGGCTGGGACTTGATTAAAAATATCTAATTAATTAGAGGCTTTGTAATTAATTAATCAAAATTAATCGCATTTTAATTGCATAAATATTTGACCTGAGAACAGTGAGAAGTAATTTTTTTCACATGGATTTTTATTTTTGTTCAACCAATTCCAGCAGACAAGTGTAGCAATAGCATATTTAGAAATAGAGTACTTTCAGAAATTCAGGTAGCCTATAGGTAAGTAGACCTTCTGTAAACTATGTTTTTTTAAGTAGACCAATACTTTCAAGTACATTCAGAACATGGTTATTTTTTCAGACGTGGACTAGGGCTGGGCGATATAGACCAAAAGTCATATCCCGGTATATTTTTGCTGGATATCGATATACGGTATATATCCCGATATTTTCTCCACATTAAAGGGAAGAAAACCTGTACGCAAATGTCAAAGCCAAATATGACATGTCATCAGTCGTTTAATTGAAACCAGCTATTTCAGTAAGGAGTTGCAAAATCAAATAAATAAAAATGAGTAAATAATAAATTCAATTAAACATTAGCGAGCCGGTCAGCAAGGCTCTGCCTGACTTCAGTATACATTTTTTGCAGTGCTTCTCTTGCAAAGTAGTTGCGACTGGGAAGCTCATATCTCGGGTCAATCGTTTTCAGGAGCATTTTGAATCCGACTTGTTCAACAGTTGCAACAGGGACCATATCTTTAGCAATGTGATAGGACACCGCTTGCGTTATAGTACACCACTTGTCACTTTTCTTTTCACAAGGCACACTGCGGGAGGTTTGCAGTGAGCTTTGTTTCGGGGCTGGAGCTTGTTCGGGTTGCTTCTGGCGTGGGGCTTCTGCAGCGCGCAGTTTCACACACTCTTTGTATAGCAGTTTGTGCCGTTGTTTTAGGAGGAGGGAGGGGGGGGGGGGGGGGGCAGCGCACAATGAGCAGCGCCAGCCTCACTGCTCATTTTAACAGATACGTCACAACAACCGGGAGGTTTTCGCGCGTCATTGACTTAGCAGGCTGTGATTGGTAATCGGGACTGGAGCTGTCCCGGCCGGGACAAATCAAAATTGCCCATAATTCAGGATGTCCCGGGTAATAAGGGACGATTCGCAGCCTTACTGTAACCTGTTTATGGCACTCCCTACAGATAACGTTGTTTTGTTGCTCATCGGATACTTTAAATCCGAACCATCTCCAAATTACTGAGCCACTGCTTTTTTTTTAACAAACCAATTCCTCCTCCGCACGCTGCGCAGACGTTGTTGCTTCCTCCATGTTTGTTGACGTGTGTGTCCCTGCCCCTCCCCCCTCTGCGCGTGATGCCCCTCCCCCTTCTGCGCGTCAAAGAGGATGGGCGGGGCGAGGGCGAGAAGCAGTGCAGAGCGCTCCGGGTCGGCAGCTTGCTTTCAGCGCGCAAATTGAAATATATCTATGTATGCGAAATTGTCTAATTCCATATCCCATTAAAAAATATATCGATATAGTCGTTTATACCGATATATCGCCCAGCCCTAACGTGGACTAAGTTACCCTGGTCCTTAAACCAGTCATCTGGTGCAGTGTGGATTGGGTGTGGGTCCTTGTACTCGGGCTAACGTCCACGCTAGCTGCTAATTGTTTTGCGTTGAGGTGATACTTGAGGCTCAATGTGAATTCCTTGTTGCATAGCGTGCACACAACCATGCTCTTATCGACGCTTCCATCCGTGTGTTTATTATAATAAGATTTCCCATTCACGGGGCCACCCGACACGGTCTCGTCAACTTCTTCGTTCATGTTCACTGTGGTTTGTTGTTGTCTGAAGTCATGAACGCTAGTTGGTGCTCCAGTATAATCGGTCCTCCGAAACTCATTCAGTGAGAAACGTTCTGCGGTGCAAAAAATAAGTGTAAAAATGCGTAAAAATGTTTTAATGTGTTATTTTTTGTGTAATTAATTAATCGTAATTAACGCGCTAAAGTCCCGGCCCTAGTTATTATTTATGTTTACATATTATTATTTGAACGGCTGAGCATTTGTTTAATTTAATTTATTATTTATTCATTTTTATTTATTTGATTTTGCAACTCCTTACTGAAATAGCTGGTTTCAATTAAACGACTGATGACATGTCATATTTGGCTTTGACTTTGCTTTGACATTTGCGTTCAGGTTTTCTTCCCTTTTAATGTGGAGAAAATATCGGGATATATACCGTATATCGATATCCAGCCAAAATATACCGGGATGTGACTTTTGGTCTATATCGCCCAGCCCTACTTCAAAACCACGAGAAGGCAATGTGAATTGTTGTGGACTAATCGCTCATCTGTGGGTGCTGTTAAAAAAAAATTGACAATGCCCCCAGCTATGACTGTAGGAAAGCAGTCATGTTGAAACATTATCTCCAGCGCACTTCACAGGCTGTATGAAAGAGGACGGAGTTAGATCACACATCCCGACGCTAAAAAAAAACCGGTTAAAGTTCTAAGATGAAACCACAGACCACGCCGTGGCAGAGACCTGTCAATAACAGTGAGTGATTAGATCTTCATCTCTTTTGATCAGAAAACAATGTAGAAGTTTAAATTGTTGAGGAGGTTCTTCTGATATAAGATCAGTCTCTCTCTCTTTGGGCTTGATTTTGTGTGAGCAGTAAGCATGTGGAATGTATTTAATCATCTAATTTAACATCAAAGCTATGTATATATTTTGTCTGTAAATATAAGTAGGCCTGCTGCTCCACAGGTGTCTCGCTGTATATGCGTGTCCCAGGTTCTACGTTTACCACCCCACAGACAATGGGATATCCTCAACTTTGATTGCTGCTAAGACAAAGGAACATATATACGTCTCGTCACTTCAGTGTGTGGCATGGTATTCTATCAATAATACGATGGTAGCCTGTACATTATGTGACCCTACCTCCTTCAAGAACAGGTCAAACTGTTCATCCAGCTCCTCCTTGGTCAGTCTGTGAGACATAGCGATGCTGTCCACTCCATCAGCAAAAAGGAATCCAAACCACTGACAAAGACAAAAAAATGTATAAACTTTCTTTTACAACAGATACAGCTGTAATTGAAAAAAAAGAGTTGTCTAATCAATTTGTTGAGGATTAAATATAATCATGCATGCTCACGCTTGACTGCAATTACACTTGAACAATAATTGAATAATAATAATGAGTGGAGGCTGTGTATGACCTGGAGCACACGAACATGTTGATAAAAAGGCTGCACGCACTCTCAGGGTCACGTCCATACATGGGACTGGGTGACCATGGCTCACACGCAAAACAGCCTTAATATGGAGTGAACCTGTTGCTAAAGAACTCCACGCACTCCCAGGGTCAATTGTAGATAAAACAGAATATTGAGACTAACATGTCTCACACACAAAGTATCTCAAGTATGCAGTGAACTCATGAACAACAGGAGACGGGATGATCCGAGAGCCTGAAGGGATGGACATCCCTGTGCTCCAATGGGGCTCTCCGAAGATCATAAACAAGGAGCCGCCTCCATCATAGTGAACCAATCAAAAATGCTCTTAAAGACTATATATTCCGAGCGCACTTTGTATTAAGCGCCCTTTCATTGCTGTTGCTAGACAGATTGAAACAGGTCCGTGCACGTATACTCCTGTCACAAATAAACATTGTCATATTGCTTTGATTAAAGTCTCAAGTCTGGTCCTTGCTTTGCGTTCACGACAATACATTCCTGATTGTGATTCCCTTCGTTGATAAACGAAGCTTTGATTACAGTAGTCGAGTTAGCTCTGCCAGGAATGACACAGTGATGCTCCACGTACTAACGCTAATCGTTAGCTAACTATCGCGTTGACAACTGGTAAAAAAAAACATTTTACATTCTACTTGCTTATCTTGTGCCAAATCGTTCTTATTAACCTAACCAATAAAAGAGTGATAACATTTTCTAACGTTAATTCCTTTAACGTTAAGAGCGAACGGGACGCGGACAAGGCATCAAGCAAGGCATCTAAGAGACGGACAAAGGCGAAGTTACCACTTCCGTCCAAACTGTCAAAATAAAGTTGTCTAGTAACGTTAGTTAAATTAAGCAAATGGTAGAGCGGCTACGTAGGGCTGCGTTGTTATTTTGAAGAGAGTTGTAACTTACTTCTACTTTGGCATTTAACGTCCCCCTCTGACCGCTAGTAGCCTTAGCTGGCTACAAGCTAACTTTTCCCACTGCAGGCGGGATACGCACTACACGTTCAGTAGCGTAATGTTACGTGAATGTGGTTTGCATCGACAGAATTGCCTCTAGATTCAACCAGTAGCAACCTTCCCTCAACTGAGATAATCTTTTCTTCTTCTTCGTCTTCTTTTTCTAGTGTTTCTTGGCGGTTGCATCTTGTAGGTGCATTACCGACACCATCTGGACTGGAGTGTGGTGCAGAAGTGAATGCAGAACACCGACGAGGCCCTTTCTCAATACCTGAGACGGCGAGAACGGACTTGCGTTCCCGCGAGAATAGACTCGGGAGACAGACTCGGGAGTCCTGACTCGCAGGTTCGGGAGAACGGAGAACGGTCATTTCCGCAATTGGAACAGTAGCTGACTTGATGACGTCACGACGTCAGCTGGTCTTGCTAATACGTTTTTAGTCTGCTAATTTAGTTTTTGACTTAAATAGTTTACTATTAACAAGCTTTTGTCTCATTTTCATTCAAAATTAGAAATGGTATATAATATTGAGCACCATATATATAATCAGTCATAAAATAATTAGCTTTATCATTTTAGGAGGAGGAGGTTGGATACAGTAACAAAAAATAAACTATTATACAACAACTAACTTCATTCATAAAATTACATTACGTTACTTAAATAAAGTAGTATTTAAAAACTTCGACATAAAGTTGTGTTTATTTTCCTCTGTCGTTGTTGCCTGTTGCTGAGGTGAAATGCATTCTGGGATATTTGGCCCTCACAAGAACAGACGAGCCTGCTCCGATGCATGCCCGGTAAAATGGGCGGGGCGAGTCACATCCGGGTATTATGACCGTTCTCGGCCAGATGCGGACTTTAGAATTGGAACAGTACTCGGGCTGCGACTGATGACGTTTCACGAGTCCACGAGAGCAAAAGTCCACACAAGAACGCATATTGAGAAAGGGGCCGTTTCTCAATACCTAAGACGGCGTGAACGGACTCGCGTTCCCGCGAGAATAGACTCGGGAGACAGACTCGGGAGTCCTGACTCACGGGTACGGGAGAACGGAGAACGGACATTTCCGCAATTGGAACAGCAGCTGACTTGATGACGTCATCTCAGTAGGCGGTCTTTGTTTACGCACGCAAGTGGAAATGTATAAAAAGCCAGCAGCGTGTTAACGGTTGTGGAAGGTGTTTTTTGAAATTGCAAAAGTATTCTGATTGAGTAGCTGATAACAAAGAGCACAATAAAAACATATTGGTATTATTATATTTAATAATTAATTAATTTGAGTAAACTACATGGATGCGATACATATTGCTGTTGCGGTCGGCAAACTGTATATAGAAGCTGAAGAGGAGGCTGCCCAACTCAGGAGAAACATACGCAAGCGAAAATCCAAGATGAGGCAAAGGATGGCGAGGAGACGTGCCATAATAGCATGTCTCGCTTTCTTTGTAAGTTTAATTCAGTATAAAGCATTGATGATATGTAATCATTTATATTAATGTCAGCTGTGGTTTACTCTGCTGTTTGACTGTTATGGCTGACACTGCAAGGTGGTTGTAATACAGATTTTGTTTGGAGCAATGCCCTCAAAGGCACATTACAGAAAAGATACCTTTTACATATGAAACCTACAGATGTTATTAATGATAGGGCAGTTGTTATGTGTATCAAGGCTTAATCCAGGCCTAATAAACCACCAGGTACAGAGAAGGTTTGATACAGTAACAGCATCTGACCATGGATTAGCCTACTAAAGCATACACACCTAATGGTCGTCTTGGTATTCAAACATGAAGAAGTTGGTATTCAGATGGACAGAGCCATAAACATCATTATGCGTTACTGCATAACGCAGCAAGACCTCATTCATTATGGAATCCATGGAAACGTTATTATTAACTATATGAAATAGTCAAAGCATAATCGTAAAATGCAGCATAACTTTAATATTACGAAATGAATAACCAATTTAACAATATTAATACAGTTGTTGCATTTGTTTATTACAGAACAAACATCCTGTTACTAAATATGCTGTGATGAAGAATGATGTCCCCATCATTTCGATATTTTGTTCTGAGGCCGACATGAGGCCAGCATTCAGGCTACTCCAGGAACAGCTTTAACATGCTAGTCCAGCTTCTGCCCCGGCAAAAATCCCACGGGTGGAGCCACGAGATGGAGGTGCTGGTGACTGTCTTGCCTGCGGAGCGTTCTACAGGGTCTTTACAGACGTATTTGCAATGCCGCTTGCAACAATTTGCCGGATGGTTCCCAATGTTGTGGAGGAAATGATGACCATTATACACCGGGTCATTCATTTCCCCAAACCGGAGGAGATGGAGGAGGTTGGGGCTGGCTTTGCTCGTCTTGCTGGTCATGAGGCATTCCGCTGTGCGGCCGGTGCCATTGATGGGTGCCACGTCAGAGTACTGCCACCTGCAGAACCACAGAAGATATGTTACATTAACAGAAAACTCTTCCCGTCAGTGTTGCTACAGGGCATCTGTGATGCAAACGGCAGGTTTTTAGATGTCTACATTGGGGAGACAGGCTCTGTGCATGACGCACTGATGCTGCGCAGGTCCCCGATGTATCAGGAGGCCCTCTATCCACCACCGGGGTACTTCCTGCTGGGAGATGGAGGCTACCCTTGTCTGCAGCATCCTGTCGCCATCATGACCCCGTACCGCCAGCCTCTAGCAAGTAAGAATGAGTAAACGCATGCACACCAAATTCTTACATTGTTGACAAATGTGTTGATGATTTCCTTTGTAAACATTATTTCATAGGCCATGTCGAAGCCAGATACAACAGGTACCATGCCAGAGGACGGAATGTCATAGAACGTACCTTTGGGATCCTGAAGACACGCTGGCGTAGCATCTTCTTGAGGGCTCTGGAGATCCGGCCTCAGTTTGCCCCGAAAGTGGTTGGTGCTTGCTGCATCCTGCACAACATTTGTATCGCAGAAGGGGACATCCTAGAGGAGGTGGAGGACGACGACGACGTCCATGGAAACAAAGAATGTGTGGACAGGGACCTGTCGGGGAACGGGGTCAGAGGAAGGCTCTCCGCCCAGCTTTCTGCTCCGGAGGAACTGGCTGATTGCCTTCGTGAACATGACTATATCTCAGTTGATGTGTATATATGTTTTTGTTCTGTGTGACTGATGTACGTTATGACCCTCTTATCATTTGTTTTTGTCACAATAAAGAACTCTATACCCTGTGTTGAATTTATAACATGATATGACATTTATTTACATTTTATCAACAAGTTTCTCGAACAAAGACAAATAGCGCTCTGCTCTCCCTGCAGCAGCCCTTTCCCTCTCCTCTTCTCTTGCCAACTGCTGTCTCTCCCTCTCCTCATCTCTCTCTGCCTGCTCTTTGAGGAACTCCAGGATACCCTCTCTGTCCCTAGGCCTCTTCCTGGGAGGTTGGCTGACCCCATGCTTCTTCCTCGGTAGGGGCAGAGGCAGATGTGCCTACTGTGCCACCTGTATTGGCAGTCAGGTTTGCTGCAACAACCAGGGGCGGACTTATTGAGTGCTGCCCCTGGAGTGCTGCATCCATGGCTGTGTACCACTGCCAAGTGGCAGCAGTGACACTACCGCACTCGACCCCTTTCCCGGTTGGTGGGTCCCTAAGCTCCTGAAAGCAGGTTATTACTTACTACACTGCAAAGCATACACAGTTCCAAAAAACACTCTGCATCTGGGTTAGGTTGAATACCTGGCTTATTATTAGTGTATTTAAGGGGAATCAGGCTCTCAGTCATAATACAAAGTGGAGATTACCTTGTATTTAGCCTTCAGGTTTGTCCACTTTTTCCTGGCTTGTTTGGCGGATACTGCCAGGCCAGAAGTGCTAACAAAGTCCCTAGGTGTAACAAAAACATAAAAAACCACAGTGACACTTTGCTCCTTCAATATGATATTAAATATTTCAGATGGAGATGGCCCAAGACCCTGGCCCTCCTCATAATTACACACTGATAGAAGCTTAATACTCACTCCCATCCAGTCTTGCTGGAGTTTCGTTGGCCTGTGAACAGGCTTTCGTTGCCCGCACGCCACTCTATGAGGGCTTGGGTTTCCTCAGTTGTCCCTTATTGAAGATATCGCGGTCATATTAGTTAAAATGCACAATGACACCCATTATTACAAGCCTGCACAATATGGATAGACAGCCAATTTGGTCTAAGATATAAAGACCATGAAGTTCAATTTAAACATGCCGCTATGAATCTAAACTCCGTACTAACATATTTAACTAACGTTACCGGTGACCGAAAAATAAACTAACAGATTAGACGTCATACAAAGCAAAACGAATTGTATGTGTCATGTTTAACTGCTACTTTAATACCAGCGTCATATTAAAAGATGATTCTCGAGAATAGGCGGCTGGAATGAGCGCTGACCGCCCGGTGCGCGAGAGGTTACGTCATAACGGCTCCGTTAGATTTGGAGGCATTTTTTAAAATAGGCTGAATGTTGACCACACATTTGTTGCTTAAACCGCTAACTTGTATCCTTAAAAAGTGTTCACATCACATTCCGTTAATTAACAATAGTGGTATTTAATAAAAGACAACTTACAGTTGCGCGTTTTCTCATCTGCCATCGCAGCTTGCTGAGGTGAAATGCATTCCGGCCACTTTATTAGGTACCCCATGCTAGTAACGGGTTGGACCCCCTTTTGCCTTCAGAACTGCCTCAATTCTTCGTGGCATAGATTCAACAAGGTGCTGGAAGCATTCCTCAGGGAGTTTGGTCCATATTGACATGATGGCATCACACAGTTGCCGCAGATTTGTCGGCTGCACATCCATGATGCGAATCTCCCGTTCCACCACATCCCAAAGATGCTCTATTGGATTGAGATCTGGTGATTGTGGAGGCCATTTGAGTACAGCGAACTCATTGTCATGTTCAAGAAACCAGTCTGAGATGATTCCAGCTTTATGACATGGCGCATTATCCTGCTGAAAGTAGCCATCAGAAGTTGGGTACATTGTGGTCATAAAGGGATGGACATGGTCAGCAACAATACTCAGGTAGGCTGTGGCGTTGCAACGATGCTCAATTGGTACCAAGGGGCCCAAAGAGTGCCAAGAAATTATTCCCCACACCATGACACCACCACCACCAGCCTGAACCGTTGATACAAGGCAGGATGGATCCATGCTTTCATGTTGTAGACGCCAAATTCTGACCCTACCATCCGAATGTCGCAGCAGAAATCGAGACTCATCAGACCAGGCAACGTTTTTCCAATCTTCTATTGTCCAATTTCGATGAGCTTGTGCAAATTGTAGCCTCAGTTTCCTGTTCTTAGCTGAAAGGAGTGGCACCCGGTGTGGTCTTCTGCTGCCGTAGCCCATCTGCCTCAAAGTTCGACGTACTGTGCGTTCAGAGATGCTCTTATGCCCACCTTGGTTGTAACGGGTGGTTATTTGAGTCACTGTTGCCCTTCTATCAGCTCGAACCAGTCTGGCCATTCTCCTCTGACCTCTGGCATCAACAAGGCATTTCCGCCCACAGAACTGCCGCTCACTGGATGTTTTTTCTTTTTCGGACCATTCTCTGTAAACCCTAGAGATGGTTGTGCGTGAAAATCCCAGTAGATTAGCAGTTTCTGAAATACTCAGACCAGCCCTTATGGCACCAACAATCATGCCACATTCAAAGTCACTCAAATCACCTTTCTTCCCCATACTGATGCTCGGTTTGAACTGCAGGAGATTGTCTTGACTATGTCTACATGCCTAAATGCACTGAGTTGCCGCCATGTGATTGGCTGCTTAGAAATTAAGTGTTAACGAGCAGTTGGACAGGTGTACCTAATAAAGTGGCCGGTGAGTATGTCTCTCACAAGAACAGACGAGCCTGCTTCGATACATGCCCGGTAAAATGGGCGGGGCGAGCCACATCCGGGTATTATAACCGTTCTCGGCCAGATGCGGACTTGAGAATTGGAACAGTACTCGGGCTGTGACTGATGACGTTTCACGAGTCCACGAGAACAAAAGTCCACACAAGAACGCATATTGAGAAAGGGCCAGGGCCTAAGGCCCTTTCTCAATATGTTTCTTCTTCTTCTTCTTTAGGGTTTATCGGCAGCATCTTTTTATGTTGCACTACCGCCATCTTCCGGATTTATTTCTCTGTTATATCATATCCTTATTTCATATTCTTTTCACCAGACCTGTTCTTAATAAAAATTTAAAATAGTTTCTCTACATTGTTCATTCTCCCCACTCTCTAGTATTTCCTTCACTCCTGTCCCTTTTATTCCAATCTTTCCTAACTCTTCCATCATCTTATGTCCTTCATATTGTTTACAATTCATTAACACATGCTCTATTGTTTCTGCAACCGGACAAAAACCCGTTGGGTGCTTCCTTATAATATGAAGTGTGCTGTTCAAATTACTGTAACCTATCCTTAATCTGCTCATAACAATTTCTTCTCTTCTATTTCCTCCCCTTTTCTTCACAATCCCAATTTTATTTTGAATAGTATACAAATGTCTTCCTTTATTTTCCCTATCCCACTGCTGTTGCCAATTTCTAATGGTTTCTTTCCATATTACACTCTTTTCTTCAGATTTTGACAGCTTAATACTTGCCTCAATATACTGTTTTTTAACAGCTTGTTTGGCTAACTTGTCTACTCTCTCATTTCCCACAATACCAATATGAGCAGGAATCCAAGCCATTTGAATTTCGTAACTTTTTCCTTTTATTTTAGTATAGATTGTCAATATAGCATACAATAAATCCTGATGACTCTTAGACACCCCAGTCATGAGACTGTATAGAGCTGACATTGAATCACTGGCAATTAAAGCTTTTTTTATTTTGTTTTCCTCAATCCATTCTAGTGCCATCAATATAGCATATAACTCAACTGCATACACACTCTGATCATTTGTGGTTCGTCTACTCAGCTCATCTCTTTGATTCAAAATGTAAACTGCAGATCCGGTCTTTCCTGTTCCTGGATCCTTTGGTCCATCTGTATAGATCTGAACATGTTCTTTATATTTAACCTCTATATGTCTATAACATTCCGCTACCAAATCAATATTATTCCTTTCTTTTTTTGCCCGATTTAATTTAAAATCATCGGTCATTGTTTCTAACTTCCATACCGGTGTATCAGGCCATATTACAGTTGAGCAGAATTCCTTTTCATATACTCCCAATTCTCTAGCTGCTTGATCCCCTATCCACCCAAAACTGAACTTTTGTGCTCTCTCCCTTTCCCAATTATCTTGTAATATTCTTTTAGTTGGATGACTATCTCCATATGGAGGACCAAAAATGTGTAAATAAATACATAAATGTATAAATAAATACAGGAATAAATAAATAAATACATGTTAAAATAAATGAATAAATGTATGAATAAATTAATAAAAGTTGATAATAAAACAGGTCATAAACAAATACATACCATTTATTTCTAAATTTCTGTTCTCCTATATTTCTACATTTATTTATTTATGGGTCTGTATCATATATTTATTTCTACATTTCTGTTCGCCTACATTTCCACATTTATTTATTTGTGCGTCTGCACACATAAATGAAGAAATAAAATGCTAATGAGGTGGGCGGTCCTAACCTCTGTCTGAAGCAGGATTGGTCAGAGCAGTGTGATCGCTCCTGGTCTACTTTTCCTGTCTTGAAGTCCGCTCCTCGGCAGAAGCTGTTGTTAGCATTTGGCTACATGGTGTTTTCAAACCACTTCAAATCGATTGCGATCGTGAGCAAGAAAGACACACTCAGTTTCTGCTGGATAAAGCAGAGGACTTGTCTCAGGTCAATGAAGACATGGATGTGGAACCAGAGGAGCAACACATCGACATCCATCGTATATTTTATTCTCCTTTGGGGCAGCGTGGCGCTGCTCCTCGGAAGATGCTGCAGTACGGAATAAGGTAATAATGTCAAGTGATTTTTCTGGTTTTATTGACTATCTTTTAAAAGTGGCTGTTTATCATAATGTACGAAATGTTTACTGATGGTAACTTTTATGAACTTTTTACACGGTTGCCATGGAATAAACTCTTCAGTATATCAGATAATTTGCAACCCCATTACTTGATTAAATGAAGTTAAATGTGGTCCGATCTTGCACCTTTTAAATTAAGCACAATTGCATCAGTTTTACCCTTATGGTGCTGCATTCAGAAAATCAACAAGTGAAATATGTTTAACTTAAAATATAAATTGCATGTAAAATGGATATGGCCAAATGTATTAAGGCATCAGATTCAGGTTAAAGCTCTAAGTTATATTTCATTTATTTCTACAGCACAGAGCTGCGTTCAGACTAACACAGAAACACAGTCTCTTAAAATAATCTCGATTTTAAACTGCAGTTTGCAACAGATCGATGTTGACTTGTGATCAACATGTGCTGTTTGTACTGTGAGGTCATATTGCTTTTATTGTCTCTGAATTTTGGCTTGTTCTTTTTGATGACCAGAGTCCACGACCTATAAACTCCATTAGAGGACCACGATTTGGATGAAACTGGGACTCAAATTCTGCAGCAACTTCCCAACACACAATGGAGGTTGGGCTTTGAATGAACCACATACACGTATACAAGGTAAGTGACAGTAGTCATTAACTGTTTGGTTATTAACTTGTGCACAGATTCTGATCAGATGAGATACCAACAGTGCTAACTCGATACCTTCTATTTCTATTGTGACGTCTGAAGGAGAGCTTTGCTAAAGTAGATTGCAAGTGGCAGCCAGTTATCTTATTCTTTTTAAGATATTAACACAGATTGTAAGCAGACTAAATTAAAACAATATTTATTTTCCCATCAAGATAGAAAGGGTCTGGAGAGGCGTTCATAACGGCCTACTTGGATCTCTCCTACTCCATCTTTACCTTGAGGGAGAAGGCCTTCTCAACCTGACAACCAAACTCATTACACATCATTATCCAGGATGGCTGGACCTGCTGCGACAGCTGCGACTACGTACCAAGGGAAACCAGTCCCACTGAGGGAAACCAGTCCACCCCGCAGCTGTGCAGTCTCCATGAACACGAGGCCCAGCAGGATCCAGTACTGGTGTAAATTTATTCAGTCATTTTATTTTTACTATGACCTTACTTTCCTACATGGGACAATGTCAACATGAACCGTATCTCACATTACACTAAGTTTTTAGTGTGGGGAAGGTTTATTTCAAAGTGCACATATCAGAAGCATGATGTAACTAACAGAGAGGCTTGTACATCTTTAGTCTGCATATCATGGGCACTTGCTAAAATGTTGTGTTCAAACGAGTGTTTTAGAGACATTATTATACATCATAGCTCTCTCTTCCCCATATATTAATTCATCGGCTCTCTGGGATTGTAATTCATCTCTTTCTGTTGCCATAGCTGTTCATTTTCATCCAGAATCCAATGAAGTTATAAAACCAGTGATATTTACAACAGGGTTCTAAAATATAAATAACTAACTGAAAATAACTCAGCTCTGTAGAAATGTTGACCATAAGAATATAAACTTTTGGCTGAACAGACCCTTTAACCTGAACCATTTTAACTGCAGGTCCACATGGAGGTTGGAGTTGACTGGACTGGACTGTGTGGTCATAGTCAGCCTGGTGTTCTGGTCCCTGAAGTTCAGCTGAATGCTTAATGTCAGACGTGCTCCAGTAAATGCCTGTGTCCCCTGCTGCATGACGCAGGGGAAGTTAAATAAATGCTCTGATTAAGCATGGATCTGAAATCTGTGTTGAACTGCCTTTTTATTTCCCAAACTCCTTTCTGTTTCAAATGAATAAAAAGATCAACACAAAAGTAAATATAATGCTAATGACAGCACTGTGTATATAGACACACAGTGCTGTCATTAGCATTATTTTTACTTACTACTTACAAACAGCATTATTTATAGTCATTTTTCTCAAATAACACTGAACATATTTACAGTAACAGATCACCTCGTCCTTCTCAGATCAACCGCTGCCTTGATTATATCATAATCAAGAGAAGACTCGATTGGCAGGGAAGAACAGACCTCCTGCGCTTTTCCAGTTAGGCTACACTGCAATAACAGAGCCCACATCTCTTTTGGCCACGCTAACTTTCCTGCAACTCGCTCAAATGTGACAAAATAGGAATCTATCTCCGCTTCCCTGAACGGCGGTACCAGTTTAATATATCGACTGGGGTCAAAAGGACCGGCAGGAGAGACATGGCTATGCTCATCCGCCAAAGGCCTAGTAGGTGTCAATGTAGGAGAGGAAATTAAGAAGGGTTTTTGGTATTTGGCAACGGCACAGCCGTACGCTGAGCTTCCAAAGCCAATCTTTGCAACTTAATATCCCGCTCAGCCTCTATTTCAACAGTTCTCAATTTAATCATCTGAGCTTCACATTCCTGCTTCTTTATTTCCAATTCCAACTCTTTTAACCTCACCGCCAACCTAGGGTCCTGTAAAGCCACAAAGTCAGTTTCAGGCTGACCTTCACTATGTTTCGCTTTATCTGCTGCTACACGTTGCTCTACCTCCTCACCCTCATCACTTTCACTTGCCAAAATTCCATCACTTACCAATTTGGCATACACCTTTTCTTTAATGACCTGTTTGGTAGCTTCTTTGACAATGAGGATATTAAAAAACTCTGCTATCTGAATAAGATCTCGCTTTCTACAGCGATTAAAGACGTCAATAGTCGGTGCAAGAGTAAACGAGACTAGATCAAATTCCATCTTTTAATCTCCCCACTATGCTCTCCTCTTTCACACAAAACAGAAAACAGCCAGCAATCAAGAACAAAGTTGTACTCACCAAAGTAGAGTTGCTTGCAAACGAATTTTCAAATTAAATAACGATGAGCTAATTGTCACAGGGCAAATGTATGTATTGCACATACCGCAAGCTTCACAACATTACACTAACGCATAGGACGAGCCCCCAATTGTTACGTCTCTCTCTGTATTTGTCTAGGGGTTCCATGAGGGACGTAACAAAACAAAATAAAAAAGATGTTAAACATGGAGAAATCACCTTCTCTACTCCCAGCTCTGACCGCACTTTACACTGAACTTCCAAAAGCATGACACAACACCCTTAGATTCTAACGCTGTCACAAAAGGGAAACAGAACGAATGTAAGTATTTATAGTTTCATTAATAGGTTTAATAAAACCTTAGGGTAGGACAGATCAGCTCATAACAAAACGGCAAACAAACAAATGGTAACCAAATCGTCAGGAGAGGGCCAGGCCAAAATAACAAACAAAACAAGGCTTCCTAAAGATTATGATGAGCTACCTTCCCTAACAAACAAAAGGGATAAAACAAAAGACAGTCATCTTACCTCTCTCCCTGACTAATAGAAAAACAAGAGAAAAATTTAGTGAGGTGAACCTCCAAACAAAATGGCACCCAACTCCCTACACCATTTACACCGTTTACACCGTTTGTGGTGAGACCAACTCCACAGACAGGTCTCTACCATGAACACACGCTGTGATAGCTCGCGGGGGGAAGAATCCGGCCTCCACCTGGTTTCCTTGCTGCCTTATACCCACTGCCAGGCTCCAGCTAATGGACATCAGCTGGGGATCGTTTGAGGGCTGCATGGCAGAGAGAGAGAGAGAGAAAGACAGGAGGAGGGGAGAAAACATCACCAGCAAATGCACCATCCCTATTACGTCAGGGGACGTAACAATGGACCAAGTGAAGAGGAGAAGCTGTAATCAGTAAACAATAAGCACGTTGCAGAGGGAACTTGTTGGCTGAATAAAGCTTTGCACACTTTACAGGAAGGTGATCTGACCGCAGGTATGAATAAATCACTCTTCACGGCGATAGTTATTTTGTCTCCACAAGGAAAGACTGCAGACACCCCCCACCCACTGGGTGCAAAGTGTGACGTCATGTGTCCGCGGAGGTGAAAGTGGTTTGCGGTTCTCGGTGCCACAAAGAAATAAAGCAGTGAACGCTACGTGGCTATCTAACAGTTTAATACAACGTTAGTATGTTGGCACTTTGAACAACAGCATTTAGGAAACGTGAGCTAAACAACTGCTGTTGTTATGCTGCCTTCACGTTAAACAGGAACTCTCGCAAAGTGCTGGGATCGATTGCTTCTGTCTCGCTCCTCTATTTGACCAATCCTGCTCAAGAATGAGGTTCGGCTTGCCTGAGCTCATTTACATACGGACACAGAAATACAAGTATAAAGAAATGTAGAAATAAATAAATGTAGAAATACGGAAATGTTTGGGTGTAAACTTATATTAATACATTAATGTATTCATTCTTTTATTTACATTTATTTATTTATACGTGTATTTACGCATTTATTCATACATTTATTCATTCATTTATTTATTTATTTATACTTAAGTCATTTTTCGTCCTCCATATCTCCATGTCCTTTTAGATTAACCCAATAATATACCATCAATTGTTTTTGTCTTATGCTCAATGGCATTTCTCCCGCTTCCACCTGTAAAACACACACTGGCGATGTCTTAACTGCTCCTAAACATAATCTCAATGCTTTTGCCTGTATTACATCAAGCCTCCTAAGTAAGGTTTTGGTCGCTGATCCATACACCATACTTCCATAATCCATTCTTGGTCTTATTAACCTCACATATATGTATTTCAATGAGTTATAATCTGCTCCCCATTCTGTTCCTGTTAATCATCTCATTATTAGGGCCTGAGCCGACTGAAAGTCGGGCGAGAGCCCTATTGTTATTGCAAGAATTCTTCTTATATTTATTACTTTCTTACACTTATCTTCTACATTTTTAATATGCTCTTTCCATTCTAACCTTGTGTCAAATTGTACTCCTAAAAAACAGAATGTTTTACCTCTCTCTAAATTACTTCCATATAGTTTAACATTTATATTTTCCTTGTAAAAAACATCACTTTAGTTTTCTCTACAGAAAATGTAACACCCCATTTTGTTCCCCACTTTTCCTTAATCCAGTTCAGAAGATTTCCTCTAATTCCCATATTATATAATATTTATATTATATATTATTATATAATATTTATATCCCTCTCTCCATAACATGTCATATGCTTTTTCTACATCGAAAAATACTGCTACTGTTGTCTCTTTGTTTGTCTCATAGTATTTCTACCTTTTCTAAACCCACTTTAACATTCAGCCATCATACCCCTTTTTTCCATAATATACATTAGCCTCTCATTTATCATTCTTTCCATTAATTTACAACTATGAGAAGTCAGGGCAAAAGGCCTATAGCTTGCTGGTTTACTAACGTCCTTCCCAGGTTTCCTTATCGGAACTATCATTGCCTCCTTCCAGCTCTTTGGTAATTTACTTTTCTCCCACACTTTGTTATATAGCATCAACAATTTTTCTTTCCCCTTTTCACTTAACCGTTTCAACATGCTATAACAAATGTCATCTTTTCCTAGCGCCGTCTTCCCAGCTTTGGCCATTGCCCTATTTAGTTCTCCCATATTAAATAATACATTTAGCTTTTCCCATCTCTACAATTTTCAGATTTAGTTTTTTCTCTGCCTCTCTTCTCTTCCTCAGACATATTATTAGAGCTGTGCACCTCGGCAAATGTATTTGCTAACATTTCAGCTTTTTCTTTATTCGTCACTGCAATTTCATTTCCACTACACAAAACTGGGTAATTCCATTATCTTCTTTCACCACCCATCTTCTTTATCATTGTCCACACCTCTCCAATCTGAGTTGTACTCCCAATTGTACTACAATAATTCCTCCAATGCGTTCTTTTTGCATGTCTTATTGTTTTCCTTACTATTGCCTGAGCATACTTATATTGAATCATATGCATAAAATTATGCGTTCTTTTTAGGGCCGGGACTCGATTAAAAATATTAATCTAATTAATTAGAGGCTTTGTAATTAATTAATTGAAATTAATCGCATATATTACACATACAAATATTTGACCTGAGAACAGTGAGAAGTCATTTTTTTCACATGGATTTTTATTTTTGTTCAACCAATTCCAGTGTAGCAATAGCATATTTAGAAATATAGTACTTTCAGAAATTCAGGTAGCCTATAGGTAAGTAGACCAATACTTTCAAGTACATTCAGAACATTGGTTATTTTTTCAGACGTGGACTAGTTACCCTGGTCCTTAAACCAGTCATCTGGTGCAGTGTGGGTTGGGTGTGGGTCCTTGTACTCGGAGTCGGGCTAACGTCCACGCTAGCTGCTAATTGTTTTGCGTTGAGGTGATACTTGAGGCTCGATGTGCTGCGGTGATATGCGAATTCCTTGTTGTATAGCTTGCACACAACCATGCTCTTATCAACGCTTCCATCCGTGTGTTTATTATAATAAGATTTCCCATTCACGGGGCCACCCGACACGGTCTCGTCAGCTTCTTCGTTCATGTTTACTGTGGTTTGTTGTTGTCTGAAGTCATGACCGCTAGTTGGTGCTCCAGTATAATTGGTCCGCCAAAACCCATCCAGTGAGAAACGTTCCGCGGTGCAAAAAATAAGTGTAAAAATGCGTAAAAAATGTTTAGTGTGTTATTTTTTGTGTAATTAATTAATCTTAATTCACATTGTAATTAATTAATCTTAAATAACGCGCTAAAGTCCCGGCCCTAATATATATATATTTTGTTAGGTCCCCTGACATAATAGTGATTGTGCATGTGCTGGTCTCCCCTCCTCCTGTGTTTCTCTCTCTCTCTGCCATGCAGCCCTCCAAAACGATCCCCAGCTGATGTCCATTAGCTGGAGCCTGGCAGTGGGTATAAGGCAGCAAGGAAACCAGGTGGAAGCGGATTCTTCCCTCGCAAGCTATCCCAGCGTGTGTTGATAGTAGAGACCTGTCTGTGGAGTTTGTCTCACCACCAAAGGTGTAAACTGTGTAGGGAGTTGGGTGCCATTTTGTTTGGAGGTTCGCCTCACTAAACTTTTCTCTTGTTTTTCTGTTAGTCAGGGAGAAAGGTAAGATGACTGTCTTTTGTTTTACCCTTTTGTTTGTTAGGGAAGGTAGCTCATCTTTAGGAAGCCTTGTTTTGTTTGTTATTTTGGCCTAGCCCTCTCCTGACGATTTGGTTACTATTCGTTTGTTTTCCCTTTTGTTATGAGCTGATCTGTCTTACCCTAAAGTTTTATTAAACCTATTAATAAAACTAGTGAAAGTACTTACATTCGTTCCGTTTCCATTTTGTGACAGTGTTAGAAATCTAAGGGTGTCGTGTCATGCTTTTGAAGTTGAGTCTAAAGTGCGGTCAGAGCTGGGAATAGAGGAGAAGGTGATTTCTCCATGTTTATACTATTTTGTTTTGTTACATCCCTCATGCAACCCCCTAGACCGCAGAGTGAGAGACGTTACAATATATATGGTGTATATGGTGCTCAATGTTATATATACCATTTCTAATGAAAATGAAACAAAAGCTTGTTTAATAGTATAATATTTAAGTCAAAAACTAAATTAAAACGTATTAGCAAGACCAGCTGACGTGGTGACGTCATCAAGTCAGCTGCTGTTCCAATTGCGAAAATCATCGTTCTCCCGAACCTGCGAGTCAGGACTCCCAAGTCTATTCTCGCGGGAACGCTAGTCCGTTCTCGCCGTCTTAGGTATTGTCAAGTGTCTCACTTTTGTGAGGTTCAAAACTGCAGCTCCCCACTTGAAAGGGCAGCTTGCTAAGGAGTGTACATTTAACTAAATTAGTTTCTCTTAAAAACTGAATAATTAAACCATACGTTTTATCTGCTTTATTCCCCAGTAGACCTGACAGTGACCAGTCCTGGTGTTTTACCTTCTTAAGTCACTGATGAAGATGTTCCCTCTGTATACTGTAACTCCCGCATTGTAACAATACATGTTCCACAGTTTCTGGTTGGTCACATTGTGAGCATTTCCCAGTTGGGTGCTTGCCTATTTTATGTAGTGAATGGTTGAGTCCTGTGTGTCCTATTCTCAATCGAGTGATATTTCCTTCCCTTCTTTCCCTCCTTACCCAAACATGTTTTTGAATTTTATAGAGATGCCTTCCAGTTTCCTGATCATCCCAGTACTCCTGCCATACTTTATTTGCATATGTTCTAATGCATTGCTTGACCTCAGATTTACTTAATGGAACTTGTAAGCCTATATTCTTAATTCCGAGCGTTTGTTTGGCCAGAATATCAACCTGTTCATTCCCCTCCACACAAACATGGGCTGGTACCCAGATGAATTGTGTGGTTTGACCTCTAATTTCCATCCTATATGTGGTTATGAGGAATATTTCATTGATTATATCATTCCTGATATTTGATATACCGGATTCTATGCTGGAAAGTGCTGAGAAACTGTCAGATGCAATTACGGTGTTGTTAATTTCCCTCTTATCTAGCCACTGCAGGGTATTGCCAATAGCTCTGTGGTATAAACTGACACATGATCTGATACTCTTTGCCTGATGCAGATCTCACTCTCACACGGGATATAAACTGCGGCTCCTGCACATCCTGTTTTGGGGTCTTTAGATCCGTCCGTAAATTTGAATATAAAGTCTGAGAAGTGCTGATCAAAATAATTCTGTACTATGCGCCTTGCTGGTTTTTGCTTCGACTTATCCTTCAATTTGCTGTATCCTAAAGTCTACCTTTTGGAGATGGGAATAACCAGGGAGAAATGGAGGAGATTGAGACTGCAGGGCAATACTGTAGTTGACACAACCCTGCTTTTTCCACCATTACATCGCCTACCCACCCAAAGCTTGTGTGATTGGATTCCCTATGTTCCCAACAGTCTGTCAGAATGCTTTTGGTTGGGTGAGTTCCACAATGCCCCTGGAGATTAACCCAGTATGCCAGCATTGATTTAACTTCTAATCCTCAGGGGCATCTCTCCCACTTCCACTTGCATTGCTGATACCGGAGATGTTGTGAATGATCCACTGATGATTCTCAATGCTTGAGCTTGCAGTACATCCAATTTCTTGAGGTTTGATTCTGCTGCTGACATGTACGCTACACACCCATAGTCAAGGATATGGAAGTAAATGTGTGTCATCGGGTTTTGAAAGAAAAAGGTGATTGAATTTCTAGCACTGAATATGTATGCATTGAAATTATGTATCTGAATGTTTTTCAACATTAAAATACTGCAAAAAATTCAACCGCAAATAATTCAACATTAAAATATTCAATTGCAACATTCGGGACTTCAAGGAAGCGCAATCGATTCTAGATTCAAGATCAGGTGCGTGCATCAAGCAAAAGGAGCGAGCACCCAATACAACTTGGGCTTTTCGGCAGCATGGTGACCGGATTGTAGCCAGGTCCAATAATAATGGGGCTTTAACTCTTTGTTCCCCTTCTTATGCTTCCCCTCTCTAATTGCTCAATTGCTTACCCTCTCGCCTTGTTAGGCCGGAACTCCCTGACATGGCCCGGGGGTGGAGCCATCTGGTCGAAATATAATAGAGTTTGGGAAAATGGCCAACTCCCATCAAAACTTTACTTAGGAGGCTTGATGTAATACAGGCAAAAGCATTGAGATTATGTTTAGGAGCGGTTAAGACATCGCCAGTGTGTGCTCTACAGGTGGAAGCGGGAGAAATGCCATTGAGCATAAGACGTAAATAATTGCTGGTAAATTATTGGGTTAATCTAAAAGGACATGGAGATAGTCATCCAACTAAAAGAATATTACAAGATAACTGGGAAAGGGAGAGAGCACAAAAGTTCAGTTTTGGGTGGATAGGGGATCAAGCAGCTGGAGAATTGGGAGTATATGAAAAGGAATTTTGCTCAGCTGTAATATGGCCTGATACACCGGTATGGAAGTTAGAAACAATGATGGTTGATTTTAAATTAATTCGAGAAAGAAAAAGAAAGGAATAATATTGATTTGGTAGCGGAATGTTATAGACATATAGAGTTTAAATATAAAGGATATGTTCAGATCTATACAGATGGATCAAAGGATCCAGGAACAGAAAAGACCGGATCTGCAGTTTTCATTTTTAATCAAAGAGATGAGATAAGTAGACGAACCACAAATGATCTGAGTGTTTATGCTGTTGAGTTATACGCTATATTGATGGCACTAGAATGGATTGAGGAAAACAAAATTAAAAAAGCTTTAATTGGCGGTGATTCAATGTCAGCTCTATACAGTCTCATGACTGGGGTGTCTAAGAGTCATCAGGATTAATTGTATTCTGTATTGACAATCTATACTAGAATAAAAGGAAAAAGTTACGTGATTCAAATGGCTTGGATTCCTGCTCATATTGGCATTGTGGGAAATGAGAGAGTAGAAAAGTTAGCCAAACAAGCTGTTAAAAAAGAGTATATTGAAGCAAATATTAAGCTGTCAAAATCTGAAGGAAAGAGTGTAATATGGAAAGAAACCATTAGAAATTGTCAACAGCAGTGGGATAGGGAAAATAAAGGAAGACATTTGTATACTATAAAATCGGGGTTGTGAAGGAAAGGGGAGGAAATAGAAGAGAAGAAATTGTTATGAGCAGATTAAGGATAGGTCACAGTAATTTGAACAGCACACTTCATATTATAAGGAAGCACCCAACGGGTTTTTGTGGTTTTTGTCCGGTTGCAGAAACAATAGAGCATGTGTTAATGAATTGTACACAATATGAAGGACATAGGAAAAAGATGATGGAAGAGTTAGGAAAGATTGGAATAAAAGGGACAGGAGTGAAGGAAATACTAAAGAGTGGGGAGAATGAACAAGGTAGAGAAACTATTTTAAATTTTTTATTAAGAACAGGTCTGGTGAAAAGAATATGAAATATGGATATGATGTAACAGAGAAATAAATCCGGAAGATGGCGGTAGTGCAACATAAAAGGATGCAAGCTGCCGATAAACACTAAAGAAGAAGAAGCCAACTCCCATCAGAATGGAAACAAGCCGTAATAGTGCCTATTCTAAAACCAGGGAAAGATCCGTCGGATGCGAATGGTTACAGACCTATTGCCCTAACCTCTCACGTATGCAAAATGATTAGCCTCTTCGCGTCCCGTTGACGCATTTCAAACCATGACGGAGGACAGGTAACACACGATCTTTACTTACGACCACCTTTACTATGCAAGCACTAGACGCGATTTCAACGTTGAAATATGGTTGAAATCCGATTAAAATGGAGTGACGCAGAGTGTGAAAAGTGGTCGGTGGAAGGTTCCTCTGTCAGAACGGCAGGTTGGGTGGTCACTGCAAGCTACCATCGACCACTCAACCTGCTGGTTGAATAAATCAGGTTGTAAAACTATTCAGATATCATAATAGCATCATCAAACTGATAATTATTCATTCCTGAGGTGATGAAAATACCTTTAACCAATGCATTCTTCAAAGCTGTTCGTTTTAGGCGTTTTTTCAATTTGATGATCAAGTGATGAAAAGGGAAAAAATGGAGTTTGGACGAATCATCATAAGACTATTCAGAAAACATGGTAGCTTAATGAAACAGATAATTGTACATTCCATTGGTAAAAGTATGATGAAAGCTGTAAACCAATCAATTCTTAAATGTTGTCTTTTTAATGCTATTTCTCAATATGCAAAAGCTTCAAACGTCATCAAAAGGGAATCCAAAGTTTGAACAAATCAGGTTGTAAAATTATTCAGCTATCATAATTGCATCATCAAACAGATATTGTCCAATCCTGAGGTAATGGTATGATGAAAACATATTCAACCACGGCATTCTTGAATGCCGTCTGTTTTAGGAGTTTACTCAATTTGCAAAAGCTTTAAGTGATGAAAAGGAAAAAATGTAGTTTGGACGAATCATCAGAAAACTTTTCAGAAAACAACATGGTAGCTTAATGAAACTGATAATTGTACATTACTATGGTAATAGTATGATAAATACTGTCAACCAATGCATTCTTAAATGTTGTCCATTTTTTGGCCTTCTCTCAGTCTGCAAAAGCTTCAGAAGTTGTTAAAAGGGAATCAAAACTAAGTTTGAACAAATCAGGTTGTAAATCTATTCAGAAAACATGATAGCTTAGAAACTAATAACTGTACATCCCCAAGAAAAAAGAAAAGTGCTAAATTAATTACTTTGACAACTTCTAGTATCGGCTTAGCTCACTTGGAACCTTGACGGAGAGGCACAGGCCGAGGGGGTGGAGTGGCAGCTATTTATGACTCCTGCCTTTTAATAAACCTTAAACCTAAACTGGATTATAACTCATTTGAAAGTCTGACTTTCAGTCTTTCACAACCAACCTGGAAAATAATCCAGCCGGTTCTCTTTGTAATAGTCTACAGGGCCCCAGGTCCTTATTCTGAATTTTTATGTGAATTTTCACAGTTCTTAACGAGTTTGGTCCTTAAAACGGACAAGGTAATTATTATGGGTGACTTTAACATTCATGTGGATGTCGATAACGACAGCCTTGGTACTTCATTTATTTCTTTGCTGGAATCAATTGGTTTCTGTCAGATTGTAAATAAACCAACTCATTGTTTTAACCACACGCTCGACTTGGTTCTTGTATATGGTATTGTGATAGAACACTTAACAATCTTTCCACAGAACCCTCTCCTGTCGGACCATTGTCTGATAACCTTCAAATTTCTACTGCCAGAATCTCCTCCTCCTGCCAAGGGTTTCTACAGTCGATGTTTATCGGATACCGCCGTAGCCTCATTTAAAGAAGGCATTCCCTCTGCTCTAAGTTCAGTGTTCTGTCTCAAGATATCAGAAGACTCCTGTGAGAACTTCAGTCCGTCACAAATCGACCATCTTGTCGATACTGCCACAGGCTCTCTGAGAATAGCACTGGACGGTATTGCTCCCCTCAAAAGAAGAATGTCAACAAGAAGGAAGTTCGCCCCTTGGTATAACTCTCAAACCCGGAACATAAAGAAAACTGCGGAAACTTGAGCGGTTATGGCGTTCCACCAAATCAGAAGGATCTAGGCTAACTTGGCAAGACAGCGTTAAAACATATAAGAAGGCTCTCCGTAACGCAAGAGCATCTTATTACTCATTATTAATCGAGAAAAATAAAAACAACTCCAGGTTTCTCTTCAGCACTGTAGCCAGACTGACAGAGAGTCACAGCGCTGTCGAGCCGTGTATTCCTGTGGACCTCAGTAGTAACGACTTTATGAACTTCTTCAATAATACGATTCTGACCATCAAAGAGAAAATTGATGGTCTCCTGCCCCCAAACAGAGCCAACCCGTCCTCAGATGTAGGATCCTTGGATGCAGCCGTGGGCCCTGATACCTACTTGAATGGTTTCTCTTCCATCAACCTTGATCAACTGACTTCTACAATCTTGAAATCCAACTCTTCCACTTGTCTCCTGGATCCGATTCCAACTAAGCTGCTTATGGAAGTTTTTCCGTTAATTAGCACATCCCTACTGGATATTATGAATCTGTCTTTGTTGACAGGACATGTACCACAGTCCTTCAAGGTATCTGTAATTAAACCTCTTCTTAGGAAACCTACTCTAGCTCCAGAAGTGTTGGCTAACTACAGACCCATCTCTAATCTTCCCTTCCTCGCTAAGATCCTTGAGAAATCTGTCACAAATCAATTATGTGACTTTCTACAAAACAATGCTTTGTTCGAGGATTTCCAGTCAGGATTTCGAGTGCATCATAGCACAGAAGCAGCACTGGTGAAAATTGCAAATGATCTTCTAGTTGCATCGGACCAAGTACTTGTCTCTTTTCTTGTATTGCTGGACCTCAGTGCTGCATTTGACACCATCGATCACCGTATCTTGCTGCAGAGACTAGAACACTTGATTGGCATCAAAGGAACTGCACTCAGCTGGTTTAAATCTTATTTATCGGATCGATCCCAGTTTGTGAACGGTGAATCATCAAGGACCACCAATGTTGGTCACGGAGTTCCACAAGGTTCTGTGCTTGGACCGATTCTATTTACCCTGTACATGCTTCCTTTGGGCGACGTTATCAGAAAATACCGCATAAACTTCCATTGTGGCGCCTGGGGTGGAGGAGGGTTGCGTCAGGTCCGACCTGAAATGACAGCTGACAGGACCCGCCAAGATGACTCCTTAAAAAGTTTGACAGCAATGCTATGATTGGTCCCCCGACCCATAGCCACTTCTGGTTGGTTGTTTGTTACTGGTGGAAACCACCCTCCCCCGCCTCCTTCGCTGTTCGTAAACAGCTAAGACGCCAGCCACCCCTATTGACCCACCGTGAAAGGGGAGTCTTCCTTCCAGAACTATCGCTTAAGCTTTACTTCAATCAGGAGAGACTCGTTCTGCAAATAGACCCCTTTATTACGAATGAAACAGAATTATAGTCTTTGGCGATTTGGACTCTATCCTCGAACAGGATAATCGGGGGAGGCGGTACAGTACGGCTCCTCCAGAATTCCCCCCCAAAAACGTATTTACTCTGAAATCAACCCGGCACTTACCTCAGCCGCAGCTCCGTCCTAAGAGAAAGAGACATTTGTTACTAAAGCAAATAATTCCCTGATGGCTGGTCAAGATCTACCCGGGGGCAGCACCTGGTCACGAAAGACCCGGGGGCAAACCACTGGTCACGATTGACCAGGGGGCAAACCACTGGTCACGATAGACCCGGGGGGGCAACGCTGGTCACGATAGACCCGGTTGGGAAACGAGCGGTGAGCACTCGTCCGCCGACTTAAGCGATATGCTCGCCGGAGACCCGCAATGCCACCGCCGGCTAGGCATCACCACCTGACCAACCCACCACCAGTTATAGGCTTGACTTACCGACTACTTATGGATTCAAATCCCGTTTATATCCTAGAATCGTGTTTACGTCCGGCCAAATGTAGGACTGGAAAGCCGAAGAGGACCAACGCCCCATTCCCTGCATGGCGTATGCTGAGAGCCCTTGGTTGGCCGCTGAGGTCGCAGCACCTATCCTAAAAGAATGTCCTGAATATAGCTGCGGTGGTAACTGGCTACGAGCGAGCACTACCTTCAAATGAGACTGGAACCAAGTCTTGGATACCGGCCCTAGCCCTGGTGTAAGGAGCAACGGCGAGTCGGGGCCAGTCTTAGGTCTTAACCGGAGGTACTTTAGCATAGAGTTAAAGGGGCAGAACGCCGTGTCAGTCCGTGCCACTACTACTGAGCACCCACCTCCGCATTTGGAGTGTTTCAGCCGCAAGGCATAATACCTTAGATAAAACATTAGGTCAGACTTGGTGATATCTCGCTCTGCGTTGAAAGAACCAGTAGCCGTTGTAAACTCGCCACCTCTGAGGAAAGCATAAAAGGCTAAGAGAAATACTGCTTCGAGCAAGGCATCGCAGTAGGGTGAGAAAATGCCAGCCCGGAGTGCTACCACCATCCGGTGCAGAACCGCTAGTGTGATAGGTTGCCTACTATCCGGGATATGTGGAAAAGAATTAACCGATCCCTTTAAGCAGTAATTTGATGCCCGTATTCATGAACAAACTTGGTGCCCCGGGCTCTGAGCACCGAATGTGAAATTGAATCCCTGCCACCAAGCTGCGAATGTAGGGGGTTTTAAGGTGTCGCACGTCAGCGCAGAAACAAATAAACGCACACACCATGGGGATTAGAACCGGTTTAAGAGGAACAGAAACAGACCCACAAAACACAGCAAAACTCTTCCAGGCGAAATCATACGTTTTTACAGGCGACGCAGCTAAACCCTTCCTCATATATTGCTTAGCGGACTCCATATATACCCCCAGCTGGCTATAGCTTAAGAAAGCATCAGGTCGTGTAAGGGAGGAACTGATAGCCCCACGGGGCCGGCTTCCGGACAGAGCCTCCTGAAAACCTGAAATTTAAAACGAGACAGAGCGTCAGCCAGCGTGTTATTGTGCCCTGGCACGTGACGGGCGGTGATGATAAAGTTATGTGTGACCGCGCACCATGTGATTCTCCTCAAGAATCGCATAATGTCTCTGGAAGCTGAGCGACCTCTGTTAATTATGTCTACTACGGCTTGGTTATCGCACAAGACAGAAATGCGCTTGCGTTGCCAGTGTCTCCCCCAGACCACGCAGGCCACGGCGACCGGGTAAATCTCAGCCAGTGCTGAGGATTGCTCCAACTCTGCGAAACCCGGAGGCCAGTGGCTAGAAAACCACTGGCTTTGATAACAGCCCCCAAACCCCACAGATGGAGCAGCATCTGTATAAAACTTCAGGGAATCTGAGGAATTCACCAAGTCGTTGTAAAAGAACGTAACCCCATTCCAGCGCTGTAACAGAAGAGCCCAAAACCGCATATCTGAGCGGCAACCTTCATCGAGATGTACAAGATCCTCCAGCTTAGACACAGAAGATGCCATGTCCAGAAGCCGGGAGATGAACGAGCATCCCTGAGGAATGACTCGCATGGCAAAATTGAGATGCCCCAGTAGTGAGAGTAGCTGTCGTTTAGTTATGTGCCCTGCCGTACTGTATGCACTCGCTATCTCCCGGATGCGCTGGAACTTAGCGATAGGGAGCGACCCTTTCATCTCTATAGAATCTAGTTTTATGCCTAGAAACTCCAAGCTTGTGCTTGGCCCCATGGTTTTCTCCTTCGCGAGTGGAACGCCAAGGGATACGAAACACTGCTCCAGTTTGCGCAGCGAGGTGCCTGAGCTGTCGTTTGGGGGATCTACTACTAAAAAATCATCCAGCAAGTGTAACACGGTGGGAACCCTGACTCGGTTCAGCAGAACCCAGCACAAAGCTTCCGCAATATGGTTGAAAAAGCATGGGCTGCTCTTGCACCCAAAAGTCAGCCGTACCCCAAAATAGAATTTTGATACCCACCTGATCCCAAACAGATGCCATTCCGACGGATGAATAGGCACCATTTTAAAAGCGTCTGTGATATCGGCTTTGCCCAGCCATGCTCCTTGTCCCGCCATCTTGATTAATTTTATTGCATTGTCAACTGAAGCGTAATGAAGGCGGAACTGTTCGGGCGGGATGAGGCTGTTGACGCTAGCTAGTGGGCCAAACCGGGGAGCCGAAAGGTCAAAGATCAATCTTTTCTTCCCTGAATACTTCCCTGTTGCTACCCCTACCGGACTTGTGCGGAACACCGGGAATGGCGAGGACGTGAAAGGACCAATCAGATATCCCTTCCTTACTTCTTTCTCAATCAGTTCACCAACTGTATCAGGGTCATTTACCACCGATAGCAGATTCCTCGCTACATATGTATCCGTAGGCCTAGTAAGAACACCCACATGAAAGCCCTGTGACAACCCCGTAAGCAAATGGTCCACGAACACCATGTCCGGATGAGACGACTGTTCGCTTGCAAAACGCTGGACGTTCATTGGTGTCGAAGGATGTTGTTTCAAAATGTCTTTGAACCATGATGTTGCCCCCCTCTTGGTGGGATCCTGGTTGCCCGCCGGGGGCAAACTGACCGGAGATGTGCATCCCTGCAGCTGCTACATACATGGAGAAAACGACAATTGGAAAACGTACAGACACTCTCATTGAAATTGTTACAGATTTGCATGTTACAGTAACTCTGCACCTCCCGTCTTCTGCTATCAAGCGCGCTCGCCCGTGAGGGAGCTGCCTGAGTCGTCGCGTATCCCGAGCTAGGCGGCTGAAATGCCGCTGCAGGACAGAAGGGACTTTGATGCCCCGTCTCCCCGCACCCGTGACACGCCAATGTCTGTGTCCCACCTGCGATCATCACTAGCAACTCTGTGTCCAGAACAGACCCGTCCAACCGGGAGTTATGTTGTGTGATATACACCGCGGCTTTGCTGGCGAACGCCTTGTGGTACAGGTAAAAAATATTCCTCCCGTATTTTAAATGTAACTCGCCGATCAGCGCCATATACGTGTCCAACTCCTGTCTCCTTTCTGGGTAGACCGTACACAACGCGTCCCTATACACACCAAACACTGCCACCCTCGTTAGCTCCCGTAGCTCGGTGATCGGGAGATCCGGCGCTGCTGAAACGCCTTGCTCTCCCAGTAGCTGCCAGAGGGCTTCTCGCTCCTCTCCGGGGGAGCCGCTGCGCCGCACCCGGCGTGCGCTCCTACGAGGCCCTTCCCGAATGCTGAGAGTCTCTTCCGACTGACCGCCAGGATCGGGCCCGAGCTCTATCCGACCGGGCTCTTCATCTAAATCCGACATCGTCGGTGTCGTAATCAAGATTGTCTGCGTACTACTTCGCTCGCACTGTCAGGTCCGACCTGAAATGACAGCTGACAGGACCCGCCAAGATCACTCCTTAAAAAGTTTGACAGCAATGCTATGATTGGTCCCCCGACCCATAGCCACTTCTGGTTGGTTGTTTGTTACTGGTGGAAACCGAGCCCTTCTCTCACTCTCTCACTCTCTCCTTCCACAATCATCCATGTTTTATTAATGTACATCACTAATTAAGTTTCTTTCCGGGAGTTTTTTGTGCTTTCTCGCCTAGCAGGTCTCCATGGATCATAGTTTCGTGCGGACCCCGGTTCAGACTCCTGGCATGGCTCTGCTGACACCTGCTGCTGCCATCATCATTACTTTAAATATGATTCATATTACTGACATCATAAACCAACATCTTTCTGCTCTCCCTCCCCACAGAAGCCTCTGTGGATGGTGGTTCTATCTGATGGTGGTTGTCCCTGCAGTGGTCTTGCCGTACACTTGTTCTGCTACTTGCAATTACTTGTATCAATTCTGTTAGAGAAACTGAATGTATTGTACATCTTTTACATTGTTGATTCTGTACACATGACATCCATTGCAGTCTGTCCATCCCGGGAGAGGGATCCCTCCTCTGACGTTCTCCCTAAGGTTTCTTCCCTTTTTTCCCCATTGAAGGGTTTTTTCATATTTTGGGGAGTTTTTCCTGTGCCGATGTGAGGGTTTCGGGACAGAGGATGCTGCATGTGTATAGACTGTAAAGCCCTCTGAGGCAAATTTGTAATTTGCGATTTTGGGCTATACAAAAAAAAATGAATTGAATTGAATTGAAAGTTATCGAGTGCATGTGTAGCCCAATAGGAAAATTATGTTCACCACTAAATCTACTAAGGGCACTGTACTCTAGAGACAGCTAGCGTAGTGTAAAGAGGGAAACAGGAAGTTGGTTGTTTTCACGTTTTGCTAAAAATTCTGCAGTGTAGAGTTGCAAACTATATTATATATAAATATTTTTTATTTTATCACATTCACAATATCAAACAATTATTCACAAACAGTTCTTCAGGGACCCCAGAAGGAATTGAACAACTAAAAATAGCGTTTATCTGGACAGGGGGCTCCATTGAATTCTGATTATATGAGTACCAATATCTTTTAATTCAGAATCCAAACTATGCAGTGTTAATGAATCAAATGAAAGTCATACCATAAAAGGTCAAAGAATCTTTGCCAGAAGTGACAGTGCAGATGAAGAATTTGCCAGTAATCAGCCCAATTGGGGGGGCGATCCCGTGAGAAAAATGTGAATCATGAAAATAAGAAGGACATGGATTCATATGGGGTCAGATCAATCTCAATAATTGCAAATCGACACAAAAGGATTTCAAAATACATTTTAAGGCACAAATGAATAAATATTTAATAATATAAAATAATAATATTTGTGGATCGCACTGAAGAATGAAGTGGAGGGCCATGTTGTTGTCAGCCTCATCTACAGACCTGACGTTTTCAGGACTAGTCGTTCAAAAGACTTCATGACTACAGAGGTCAGAGCAACGGACCTGTAGTCATTAAGCCCTGTGATCCTGGGCTTCTTGGGAACAGGGATGATGGTGGAGGCCTGGAAGCAGGCTGGTATGTGGCTCTCCAGGGAGATATTGAAGATTTCTGGGAGCACTGGAGACCGATGATAAGCACATGCTTCAGGGTGTGAGGGGAGACGGCGTCCCGACCGGCTGCTTTGTGAGGATTTTGTCTATTAAAGAGCCTGTTAACATCTCTCAGACCAGAATAGAGAGGGTCGTTGCTGGTGAGGTGGGTGGGGGAGGGGAGGGTGATACAGAGAGCGTGAGCTCCCGATGGTCTCGGGGGGCGAGGGTCGGGGATTTGGGGCAGGTTGGTGGAGATGTGGGGGATGGAATCAGGACATTGATCAAATCTGCAGTAGAACCTATTTGGGTTGTCTGCCAGGCAGAGGTTATTCATGGAGTGAGATGAGACTGGCAGACTCGGTGTCCTCACTTTTACCAACTGGCTTATTTTTATACTTGACGGATTTTATCTTATTTATTGTGAACTGCTTGATTGTACTTTGGAAATCTCCTGTGTGTATTGTTAAGCACTTTGTAACTTTGTTTTGAAAGGTGCTATATAAATAAAAGTTATTATTATTTTTGGCTCATAGTTTGTGAGGTGTTTGAAGCCTCTCCAAACTGATAGATTCACTTGCTGAGAACTGTTGTTGAAGTTTCTCAGAGTACAGTCGTACTCTCCGTACTTCCCCCCCAAATGTCTGTCCATCCCGGGAGAGGGATCCCTCTTCTGACTGAAAGGTCAGTTATTTTTTTTCCAGGGGAGTTTTTCCTGTGCCAATATGAGGGTTTCGGGACAGAGGGTGTTGCATGTGTACAGACTGTAAAGCCCTCTGAGGCAAATTTGTAATTTGCGATTTTGGGCTATACAAAATAAAATTAATTGGTGGAAGGAAGGAGGGTCTGGCGGGTGGTGATTCTGGACGTGCGTCGGGTCCTTTTCGAACACAAAAGCTTCTGGGCCCGAGGTGTTTCTGGGTGGGAATGTATGGCGATGTTGAGCAATGGATCAAAAAAATGCAGAGATGTGTCTTTATGAAAATGCCACAACCCAAGATACATTAAATCATTTTCGGCCACAGGACCACTGGAAGTGGTCGCTATAGATTTCACGGTCTTATAGCAGGCTTCAGACGGCAGAGCGAGTGTGTTAGCTGTGACAGATGTGTTCACCAAGTTCACCCAAGCCTTCCCTACCTGTAATCAGAAAGCAAATACTACTGCACGACTCTGCAAAGAAAATTGTCATGCAAACAGATCCTGTGTTTACTCTGATGAGCTATGTCCCAGCAGAACAGCTGTGAAACAGGAGGGAAAAGGTTAAACAGGCTCACTACTTCAACCGCCGTCATGGAGACAGGCCATTACCTTTCCTAAAACCAGGAGATGTTGTATTCTCCAAGTTGGACCATAAACACCTATGGTTGCCAGCGATGATCTCAAGCTAAATAAATAAATCTCAAACAGTTGCCATTGCCGGTCTAGATGAAAAGTAGAAACTCACACACAGAGTAATGGCAAAATCATTGCTTTGTTACAGCAACATAACATCGTAACAATAAATACATATGTGGTGGTGGGGGTGGTTTTGGCTCGGCTGCAGGCGGGAGAGAGGGGGAGAGGCTCTGGGAACGGGGCCAGGTGGAGGCAATGAGCCTCAGCTGGGGAAATCCACATATAACCTAGTGAGGTGGCGAGTGAGGACAAATAGACGAGAGAGCGGGACGGCACACATGCGAACAAACAAACGGCGATACCCGAAAATAATAATCAATCAACCCGATTTAACCCGCACTGAGTCGTCTCGTCTGCATCCTTCCGGAGCCCCTAACACCCACAGTGTTACAACATATATATTAGCTATTATTTAGGAATTTATAACATTTATTTACGTAATACCACCATTTTCAGGGCATAAAGTAATTTGGAGCTTGTGTGAATTCAATTCATTATATTTGGTAAAGCCAAAAATCAAATTACAAATGTGTCTCATGGAGCTTTACAGTCGGTACACATGCAACATCCTCCTGTCCCGAAACCCTCACATCAGCACAGGAAAAGCTCCCCAAAAATTAAGAAATCCTTCAATGGGAAGAAACATTAGACAGAACGGCAGAGAAGGGATCCTTCTCCTGTGATGGAAAGACTAAAATGCATGTCATGTGTACAGAATGAACAAGGTAAAAGATGTACATTACATTCAATTCATACAACAGGAATGATTCAAATATTGTAGTAAGTAGTAAGCCACTACTACCACTACCAATAAGCCATTACTATTATTAAATAGTAATGTAAATAATATTAATGATTGCCGGCAGCGCCATGAAAGGAGGCAGGAACAAGGTCCACATAAAACCACGATCTATCAAAACCTGTGAGAAGAGAAACCAGAAATACGCCAGGGAAGAAAAAGGGTAAGTGATGTGCATTAATAATAGTGTTAAAAGTGTAAAAGCGGTGTGGTGTCAGCAGGGCCAAGTTCCAGAGATGACAATGATCCACGGAAACCTGTGAGGCGAGAAAGCACAAAAACTCCGGGGAAGAAGCTTAGTGATAGTTGTGATATGTCGTTCATTCAACAGCCCCATCCAATAAAGTTGATATGGATATTTTTTCATGACGAAGCAAGTAAGAAAAGTTGGTAGCAGCACGGTTTGCAATAGTGGACTTTTCACTAGTAGTGATAAAGTCATAGATGGGCAAAAATACATCAAAATGTATTTTAATATAAAATAAAAGGTCTGCAAAGAGAACTTATGATTCCAGCCTGCCCTCCATCCTGGACTTGTACACCTCCAGAGTTAGGAAACGGGCTGGCAAGATCACTGCAGACCCTTCACACTTATGGACACAAGCTGTTCCAACTTGTCCCCTCTGGTAGGCGCTATAGAGCACTGTAAGCCAAAACAGGAACAGCTTCTCTCCACAGGCCGTCACTCTGATGAACAATTAACCAGACACCTCCATCTGCACTACATATTTATATTGGACTACTAGCACATTCATATAAATATTGTACAAATCAGTAAATGTTTATGCTTAGTTTTTGTGTTGTATTTTGTTGTCTTCATATTTTTTATTTTTTTATATTTCTGTTGCTATATCTGAGAGCAATGTGTAACCGGAGAAAAATTCCATTTATGTGCAAACATACATGGCCAATAAAGCCAATTCTGATTCTAAAATGGATGTATTGTAAATGCAAAATACTGGTGCCAGAAAATGTAACAAATACTAAATGTAACAAATTACAATAGTATTTTGGATTTAAAACATATTTCAAATATTATATAAATATTGTTCTGGATATTCCAACATTCTCACAAGTTTGTATTGGAGCGCATCTTTGAGCTATATAATGTACACAAAAGCTCTGGTGAACCCCCACAAAAAAGGAAGTCACAAAAATTTGATTATGTATGAATATATATTTTTATTAAAGAGACTTAACAAGCCATACATTTTGGCTTTGTAAAAACAAAATATTCATACATATTAATAGCATCATACATTAGGCCGAAGTACCGTATTTTCACGACTTTAAGGCGCTCTTAAAATCCTTTTTTTTTCTCATAAAACGACAGCACCTTATAATCCAGAGCGCCATATATTTAGAATGAATTGGTTGATCCATACTGGTTAACGAGAATCCATTGAAGGGAAATTCTGGTGCCAGTAGCCGCGGTAATTCCAGCTCCAACAGCGTATATTAAAGCTCGTAGTTGGATCTCGGGATCGAGCTGACGGTCCGCCGCGAGGCGCTACCGCCTGTTCCAGCGCTGCCCCTCGGTGCGAGATGCACGAAAGCATTTGCCAAGAATGTTTTCATTAATCAAGAACGAAAGTTGGAGGTTCAGAGATATTGTTAATATCCACATTAACGTTTGAACAACGTTACCATGGGAGTGAACGCTTAATAATGTGTGATTTAGCACAGCCCGATCTAGTGGATGCATAACGCAACCCCAGTCAAACGTTTTACTGCAGTATCTTCTATTCTATGCGCCTTATAATACGGTGCGCCCTATATAGGAAAATAGTTCTAAAATCGGCGATTCATTGAAGGTGCGTCTTATAATCCAGTGCGCCTTATAGTCGCGAAAATACGGTATACTATACAGTCTAAATATAGAATTAAAACCAGTTGTACACAGGTAATTAAAAATAGAAGAAATAAAAGCTAAATAGTAAATCAATATAACATTAATAAGACGCCTCTTGATAAGGCTATCATGAACATACAAGCTCCCAATCTCTCTCTTTCTATAGCTTCTCGACTGATGAGTTAACTTGCTAAATACTAGCCCAGACAGCATAGTCGTCATTAGCATGCTCGGTAAATTCTAATCATCAACATATACCATGTGAGGACTCATCTTGTAAACTGTTTTTGATTTGGAGACAAAATTGGAGCACTCGATCGTTTTTTGTTACAAATTATGTTTATTCCTATAAAATACAAATTACAAATACTTGTAATTGAAATACGCATTTCAAATACAAGTAATAGACATACTGGCCATCTCTGTCGTAAGGTATGTACATGTAAGAACTTTTCCCAGCACCCCTGTACCAGTCACAAAGCCAAACAAAGGAGAGATCACATAACCAACAAGGAAGGAAACAAGAGGCCCTTGCCTTTGCACTAGGGCTGTCAAATGATTAAAAATTAATCAGAATTTTCAGTGGATTAATCAGGATTAATCACTATTTACACCTATTACACCTTAATCCTAACCATTTTTTCTTTCTGAAATGCATACCAAAGATAAATAACAGGACACAAATACATAATTATCATTATTATTATCATCATTATTATTTTTTACATAAATACATGTTATTGATATTTGACTTGGTTTAATTCATTCCAGAAAATAATCAAAGCAATGTTATTTGATAAGTTACAGACTGATTTCCCTGCATGGCTCTAGAACAGGGGTGTCAAACATACGGCCCGCGGGCCGGAACCGGCCCCAAGGAGGTTCGATCAGGCCCGCAGGATAATTTGAAAGTGGAAAAAATGCATAAAAGACATGGAATTAATATTTTTAATTCGATGCAATTCATGGATTATCCGCTAAGGGGCGCACTCTTTCCATCAGAGTAGAAGACAAGCCGCATCACTGAGACAGACTGAAAACAGCAGACGGTATCAATGCGCCATCTGCTGCTTGTTATGACGTTGTTAACACCTTGGTCTCTACCTCTCCGCTACACCCTCATTAGCCAAAATGTCGTTATCCAAACGGAGAAAGTCTCATTTAATCTTAAAGTGCATTACTATATTTTTCAGTACCAATTAAAGTTTTGTGCCTTTGTACAATCAGTGGGATCAGTTGCAATGCATATTTGTGAATGATAAAAGTAAATTGCACATTTGTCTAAGGAAATATGAGGTGTTTCATGAAATGTTTTGTAAAAGGATAGTTCATTAAATTTCAATATTTTCCTAATGTTCTTGTGCTTCTTTACACCAAAACAAAGGAAAGACATGATATTTTGGTTATTTATAGCAGAGTATGGTATAATTTTAAAGGTCCGGCCCACTTGACATCTCCCTAGGCCGTATGTGGCCCACGATGCGAAATGAGTTTGACACCCCTGCTCTAGAAGGGTCTCGAGCCTCTGCAGTTTATCCCACTCTGCTGCGGTCAGCAAAACGAGTTTGTGCTCCTGATGGTCCAGGGCTGCGATGACCAGACATGTCAACCCTCCCGATATTCCCGGGAGACTACCGAATTTCAAAGCCCCTCCCGAAAATCTCCCGGAACGACCTTTCTCCCGATTTCCACCAGACAATAATAAAAGTTACACCTTGAAGTTGAGCGGCAATTAGAACGGAAAAAGATGAGACTGGCGCTGCAAGGAAAACCGCTAGCACCCCCCCATCGATCGCCAGCACCCCCCCACGTTGACCGCTAGCACCCGCACCCCCCCGGTCCTTTTGAATTGGCAAGAATGGCGATGACGGCCTCTTTATTTCTGCTCACGCGCTTGACCATTCGAATTTCAACGTGTTGGAACATTTTGCTATTGTGTTGGTCAAATGATCTGAAGTTGATTTTGTTAATGGCCTGCGAACATTCAGCGTGGACTGGCGCAAACGACTTGCAGAACCTGACGGCCTGTCAGATGCCTACAGGTGGCAGTAATGTGTTGTTAATATAGTAATGTGTATATATGTTGGATGAAGTGCATTCCCTAGAGGAAGAGGTACTTTCCTGACCTGAATAATTTGTAATCTGCGCATGCGTGAATTGTGTTAAAAAAATTGACGTAATTAACAACAAACAACTAATTAACGTCGTTAACGTGCTATTTTTGACAGCCCTACTTTGCACATTAGCTACTTTGCCTTTACACCAAAAAACTGCAAATCCCTGAATGCATCACCAGCAGGGCAGTAAAGGGTGCTCTTTATTTCAAGTCAAAACACATGTGGAAGATCGTCCTCAGCAAACATCTCAGCAGAGACAGGACCACAAATTATACTCGTGGTACAGCACTGACACCACTGGTACGGTCAGGTATTGTTTCTTATTGTGATGATTAGTTGTTAAATTGATATTACTTCAAATTTGTTTGCATTTCTTTGGGAGTGAGTTGCAAATGTCTGTACAAATCTTGCTCCACAGTTCCTTTTAAGTACCAGGCCATTTCAAATTGGGCCAGGGTTGAGAAAAAAATCCAAGACCTTGACAACCATTTTCTGTTCTGTTCGGGTGACGGGTGATGGGGCTGGATGTTGGGCGAAAGAATAGTAGCGGTAACCAAGGTGACAACAGCGCTGCATGCCATCAGCGCAAAACGTATCAATATAAAATCTCATCTGTTAGAAGCAAGGGAACCATCACCACCGTTCCATACATTTTTGGTCATTATCTTACTCTGATGACTTGCACTGATTGAAGTCACCTTGGGTTGCTTGGAATGAAATCAAATACGTCCGTGATGTGCAAAGATCACTAATAAGCATTAGCATTTGTTCCCATTAGGCCCAACCGTGGATGCGTGACATGATTTCTATTCATTTTTTTAATCAATGGCAGGCGATCTACTGGCATTGCCATGGCGATTGACTGGTCTATCGTAATCAACCTATTGGGCACCCCTGCCATGAGTTAACAACAAAAACAACATAGCAATTGCCTATTGCATGAATACGCTGATGTCAAAGCCAAATATCACTGTTATGTGTCATTTTATGCCGTGCCAGTTTTGTCTTGGCTAAGAGAGCCGTTACTCTTTTCCACGTGGGGCTAGTCGGATCCAATAGGCTCGGAAGATTAAAGATGGTGGTTGAAACGTACAAATAGGAAAACCACAGATGGAAAAATACAGATTTTCACTCCAGCAGTTTCTCTTTTGTGAGGCCTGCACTAAAGCCGCTCTTAAAAATTGTTCAGCTTCACCTTCATAGTAAAACTTTCCGCTATTAAATGTCCACATACATTTCAATTACTTATTCACTTATTTAAATCCTATTTGTACAGTTTAGAGCAGTGGTTCTCAACTGGTCTGGCTCCGGGACCCACCATCACCCCTTAATGACGAGCCGACGGACGAGCCGCCAAAAAAAACAACACTCAGCTGCATTAGAAAAGTCCCTTCAAAATAAAATCACAGGATTATTTTTTTTATTTATTATTTTTATTTTATTTTAATTTTCCCATGCAAAGGCCCGCGACCCACTAAAAACGGGTCCGCGACCCACTAGTTGAGAATCACTGGTTTAGAGCATGTTGCTAAGGGCCTAATAAAAGCTGTAACAGTAAATTGAATGTACCAGTAGCAGTGGGTGTCTGGCAGGGCGACGGCAGAAAACAAAAACACAATCCAGTTAGAAGTCTGAGGGTAGAGTAGACTCCAAGAAAGAAACAATGTTCAGAATTTTCGACAATGGGATATGAATTCATGTAAAAGGGAGTAATTGTTTACAATAACAGAATAGCTGCTGTGGTAACTCTGATGTACCTCTTCAATCATTCCTTTCCAATAATACTCAGCCTAAACACATTCCATTCTTCTTTTAATGGAGTTACAAATAATGCAGGGAAATGCTTTTTAAGTTTTGGATGACTGCACCAAACAAATGTATCAGCCAAAAGCCTGTTTATCAAAATTACCCACTGGTTTGTGGATCATATCAAACCCTTGTGTTTGGAAATTTCATCGCCGTCAAGTTGTGTCTGCATGGCTGGCACCATGTTTTGGGCAACCTCCATTTATTATTCAAAGTGAAGAAGGCACTGAGGGAAAACCATAGAGTAGGCCCAGTTAATAAGTAAATAAGAATGGAAATGCAATTCCAATTGTAGAATTTACGCTGTAACAGCTCTGTTGGCCACATAATGTCTTGATGATTCACTAGGATGTCAGGTCACATCAAGTCACAATTAATACATCTTACACCATCATATTTATATGAAAGGTTTTCAAACTTGACAAAAACATTTTTTCAAAATGAAGGTTTCAATAGTTAAAAAACATTAAGTATCAATATTGCAATTTTTTTTACAGCACCAATAAATATATTAATCTGAAAATATAACTGTGCAAAAAGTGTAATTTAATTACAATTAGAATGTGGACATCAGAGGACTTAAAGCGTTGTCATAGAGCAGGCAGCCGGTCTCCGGGAACACCCTGAGGCCTCAAGTTTGATCATGGATGAGAAAGGTGTTTTTCTCATATACTAACAGTTTAGTATTACAAGAAATGTCTGTATTGTACAGATCCACAAAATAGAGCAATACTTAAGAATGAAGACCTTAGAGTCAAGAGAAACACTGTGCAATCTTGCCATCAGCAGAGTCTGCTTGGATATGCTTCACTAAATTATGGCCCTGTAGTGAAGCAGCAACTAAAATCCCTTCGGGCAAACAAGTGCTAAACCACATGTCTCACGCCAGTCCAAATGAAAAACACCTGTGTTAGTACATCATTCATGCACAGTTTGGTGCTTGGGGTTTTTATCGGTCAGCTGGTCCACCATGATCTCTCTCTAGCTGATGAGAAACCCATCTTCAGTTTCAATCAGGAATGTAAAAGCATCGCCTTTCAGTCCATTCCCTACCAAATATAAGGCGTTTACAGACATACATGTTCTACATTGAATCTCCAAACAGATTCAAATAGGACCTTGACACTGCATAGAAATATCAGAATATTGAACATGTTCTATAAATGAGATGTAGGGTACTAGATAGAGGGATATTAAGTATATACATATTATTTACGATCAACTACGCTGTTGTGGATGGCCGACTTTTTCTTTGGCACAAAGATATTAAATAGGGCAGTGAAAGGTTGTAGATTTCTAGTGAGGAGCCGAAGTGTTCTATGATCAGTATATCTTGTCACCTCTTGTCCCTGTATATACACCTACACTAATACCCCTAGACAGTCTCAAAAGATTTTGTTAACAAAAAGAGCTCAAAATGAATAAAATAAAGTCTCTGCATAAAAATAAACCAGTCTGCTTTCCCTGAAAGGAGGGGTTAAATGAGAGAGGCTTTACCATAAACAGTGGTTTCCTACCCTTTACCCCAACAGAAACTTCAACCAAGAATCCTTTTATTTTTGTTGAAGTTGTGATCCCCATTTTTTTGACTGACACACGCGCACACACACGTCAGTGACATTTGTTTAGCTTAAATATTGTCTTTGTATGTAGCAGCAATAAAAATGCTCAATGCATTTTTACTAGGCAAAAACATACTGTGGTAAGACTTGCTTCAAGAATGTTCTGTCTTGAGTTGTCGTTTTGTGTCATGCACTGAATGCATCCTCAGTTTTCCAAAGTGCTATGCAAAGAAAGAATTTCTTCATAACAGTGTTGCCAGTGTCATCTTCTTGTTTTATCGCATCTGTGGAAAACAAGGTGAGAATCTTTATAAGGGACTAGCAGCGAATTGGGTTTGTACAAGCTCATCTCACAGAATATGAACTGCTCCATGCCGATAAAGAAACTATGCAGAGACGGCGCAGACAGGAAGCTGCAGTGGACCGTGACATAGAATGAGGGATGGGTGAGAAAATGATCAGTTAGTTTCAACCTCCTTACCCATACTTTTCTTGCTGTACACAAAATGTACTCTGATATGGAAATCAAGTGCCAATACGTTGATCACAGGCACATGAACATATTCGTGCTTACTTTTTTGTTGTATTTATACAGATAGCCATCTCTGAAAGGTCAGTCTTTACCTAAATATAATACACATCATGACATGGCACAAAACACAGAGCATATGGGGTTGTGACATGCAAATAAATGTCCCTGGCCATGGTGTTCCATTGATATGCACCTCAGGCATTCATATTCAGCTTTCTACTAAAGCAGGAATACCTATAAGAAAAGTCAGGATTGTTACGAAGAGAGAACCAACTTCTTTACTGGTAATCTTTAATCATCAACATAACTTGTGTATGTATGGTAAACAAACCTGCAAGTTATTTTGTTTAACTCAAGTTGCCTGGACTTGCAGTCCAACTGTGTGAATTTGCAGGAACATTTACAGGTGAGAGGATCCTGCACAAACAAGCGCTTCCTTCTCTCTGAGCAAGGCAAACAGTGGCTGCAAGAAAAGCAGAAGGAGAGACAAACCGAGGGAAAGAGGCAGAAAGACAGAGAGAGACAGAAATCTAAGCTATAGAGCAAATTCTACAGAAAGGGCAGACACAGAAACTCATGCATCCCCCCAACCCCCACACCTACTTTCGATGTTTAAAATGAATATACATCATCCACATCTTCCAACGCGAACTAAAAACACGTTTACCGACTATACCTGGACTAGGTTGCACTTACTTACAGCACTTTTGGCTTTTCTGAAGCTTTCTTGATTCTTGTTGTGCTGAATCTGTTATTAGAAGTCCGTTTGAATCAAAGCATTAGGTAAATAAAATGTAATGTAGTGTAATGAACCATTTCCACTGGAGGGTCACTAACGGGTACAGCAACAGAGCGAAAACCAACTTCCAACAGGAATATTGTGTACCCATCACAAACAAATATATGAATGCTTCACACCAGACGAGGCACTAGAATCCTTTTGAAAATACCCCAAACACAACTCAACACAAGCTAGTTATATGCCACCTAGTGCAGAAAATATTCACACCACTAATGTGCTTTATGTACATTTCCTCAATGAAGGTAGGACCAAAAAAAGAAAACACACCAAATCAGCCAATCCTCATGCTAGAGCCGCATTTTACGCTCTACCCATTTTGGTTTCTGAGACAACGTGAAACTGTCCCCACACTGGGCTATCACGTACATCTGCTTTTAGCCTGGTATCTCCAGCAGGCTGTTATTGTTATCAGGTGTTTTTTGGTGTGTTTTATAGATTTCTTTACCTCTAACCTAAAACACATTTTTACACATCAGAACACTCACTAGTCTAGATAGAAGTTGTAGATTTATTACACTTTTTAACATGGGAATGCAATTTTTGGAGCAGAGGCCAAAAAAACAGGACACTGGGCCATGCCCACATTATGTGTAGAAGGCCTATGAGTTTAAACTTAAGTTCTCAAAGTTTTACATGCTATTTCAAAAGAACACATAAGTGCCATACATGCCATTCAGAAATGAAGGCAAGGAAGGCAAGGAATTAATGTTGAAAGGCATCAATGGAACCAAAGCCAACAATTAATCAGTCAACAAAGTAAAAAAACTGCCTCCATTAAAAGAGCACACTCCAACAGCAAAGATGGGTCCATTCGGCCCAAAACTCTACCTTCACCATGAACATTGAACAAGGCTTCCTCAGCCATGGCAGCATGGAGCACGATAACTGAAATATATCCTTTGAGGATAATCATTTTAATTAGATACTACAGCATGTCTGTGGCATTGAGGGCTGAAGTTAATCATAAATTAAGCTCTTTTCTACTCATCCCTACCATAGGCCATCGCTCCATCGACCAACAGAAGAAAAAAAACACATACGTACTATTGTTTCTTTGCTTGAACATCAGGCTTTTGTCTGCAATGAAAAAGAGGAAAATGGTTTAGGTTTTGGCTGTGATTGCACCACTGTCAGAGTGTGATGCTCGAGTTTCTTACCTGCAATTACATTTTTGATGCTCTGTGAAACTCAACAGAACAGTGTGCTGTGTTACCAGAGGTCTAAACCGCATCACCTTAAGGAAGAAACCAATATAACAGGGTAAAGTTAAGATTAAAACATCAGGTTACAGTCTGAAGACCTCAGTTCAAGAGCCCCTTGTGTGCGTCGACCAATTTTCTAGACTAGCGTCAAAAGCTACACAAACCTCACGCAGCCCGCAAGGCCGTGATTGGTCTGCCAACTACACCCTTTCTAGAGTCCCACAGTTTTGGTTTCATAGCATAACACCACCATTATTAAAACAAAGATTTTTTTTTTACAGGGGAATGGATTGGATTGAAGAGCCTTAGTCTGAAGAAATCTGTAAATATGACCACTTATACAACCTGTCACTGGCGGACTACAACGACGCGCGGATGGCCTCCAATTCATGGAGGAAGAGCTCCGCAAACGTCCGTTTGCCGTTAGAGGGGTGTACAAAGTCGTGGATGAAAATTCGGACAAATATGTCCGTGAAGAAAAGGCGATGAAAAGCAGCAGTGGCGATGCAGGGGGCAAAAAAATTATTAGAAATAAATAAACAACCAACCAAACGATGAGACACCAGAGATGCACAAACCAAGAGAGGAGCTGTGTCTGTTTGGAGGGTTTTTGGTTTGGCAAAATCCACCGTAAATTACGTTAGATCAGAAAACGATTAATTGCAAGGTCTGTTGAGCCTCCGGCAGCTGTTCGGGTAGCTGGCGGCAGTTCTTTTTGGGGTCAATGAATTAATGAGTTTACTTGAAAAAGATATAGTTTCACATAGCAGGATATGGTTTTTCGGCCCTGCCCTAGACAAGGGATGTCAAACTAATTTTAGGTAAGAAGACTAAAATCATGGATGGAGTAAATGGATTGCAGTGCACAGACAAATAGACTGCCCACTCTCATCTCAAGTGGGCAAGCCCAGTAAAAACAATATATATATATATATATATATATATATATTATATATATAAAAAATGAAATGAAAAAAAAACAACTAGCATCTCATCTGTCAGAAGTCACAATAGCAAAGTCAGACTGGACTGGACCCCCCGGTGGGTTGGACTCGAGCCTTGAATCGGACACCAATGCCATAGACTCACCTGCATCGTGACATTGCGGGTTTCAATGGAAACACACTCCATGGCTTCGTCATTGCAGCAGCCACCACAGCGGTTTAGGACAACACAGGAAGGAATGTAGGTGTGTTCCGTGTCCTCCGGATACTCCTGGAAGATGTCCACCAGCATCTCCCTGGGCTGACACATACTCTTGGTGATGACATCTGGAAGAAGAATGACTAAAGAAAAGACAATAAATCATCATCATCATCATCATCACAGTGATCCTTCATTTACAGCCACAGATCTGTGTCCTGAGCAGCAACAATGACACCTGTTTTGCTACTGACAATGTGAACAGTGCTACGGAAGTAAAAGATCTGTGTCCAGGGATGAAAACAGCCTACCAACCATTTGGTGGAAGTGGACGATGCTCTATTACATTCCAGGTAATGCAGGCAAAAGTAGAAAAGGTTAAATTCCAAGATACAAGGAGATCAAGACTCCGGTTGAATGGCCATGTGACGGACCAGTAGCAACAGCGATGTTTGATTGTATCACTGGCTCTTTATAATAAACAATAAAGCAGCTGAACAGAAGATGCCACCTTCACTGAGTTGGTGTGGAGATGCTACAAGTTATCAGATGATTTGATTTAATTGAACTGCAGGTTATGGATGTATATTGGCATAATTGATTTTGACCTAACCTCTACACAACATAATGAAATGTTACTTGAGCATCATAGCATCTGGAGATGAAGAACAAAGTTTGAAATCACTGTCTGACAGAGCCTTTTAAAAACATAGACCTTCCAGCCCTCAGGGTTTCCCTTCTCTCTGCAGCCTGCAATCATTTCTCTCACAGTCCATCCCCCTTGATAACTCCTGGTCTGTCACAGCAGGCGTGACCTTGTCCATATCTGACATGAGATCCCAAGAACTGCTGCACACATGTGAGCTTTATGTTTTTGTGTTCAGCTGTCAAATACATTTTTTTTCTTGAAATGTTTTAACAGCTACTCAACTTCAGATGCTGGTTTTGATTGAGATTATAAAGCAGACGCTGCAACAATTGACGGCGACAGTTCAACAGCTCGCTGCTAACAAAGATGCAACTGGCCACAAAGAGTGAGTTTGGAGAGGTATACTTCACCTGGTCCAGTTAGTGTTCTCCTACATCGTAATGTTTTGCTTGACTACATTACCAATATGCCTAGTGGCATGATGAGGGCTTTAGACTGCGACCAGGAAGTGCGAGTGGCGCTAGAGTGAATGCAGTGTCCAATAAATCTGAGAATTTCTTTTTTGCAAACTGTTTCACATATTTAATGAAAACAATTTGAAGTCACCTGGCTTGGGTAGTCCGTTTCCCAGATCTTTTATCTAGATCTGAGACTGCATATCTGCACTGAGGACTCATGAGATTTTGTATGATCTGCTTGTATGATCACAGAGGAGGTGTGCTGCTAATAATCAGTCATGTATATGAATGGTGTAATGTACAAATGTTTAATAACATGTTTGGCTTGATTATATTTGCATGTTTTTATTTTAAAGAAATGGATCTGCTTTGGTTTAATTTTTGGCCAAATGATCCACTTTGTAATCAAAAATGGGTAGGGCCTCTTTATCTATGACATCCGGTTCAGATTTAAGCCGGCCACGGGCCGCATCTGATCTTGATCTTTGACGCGGATACGTTCCAGATCAGTCGCGCTGTGCATCTGGAGCCGGTGGATCTGTTCTGGAGTTTATGATACCTCCATGGCGGATCAGGAGTAGAGTGCCTTTGCTTTCTGGGTCTCTCGGTACACAGACCCCTCTCCGCACATTGCGGTTTAAATGACAACAATAAACAAATGCTGAGTGCTGATCAAGAGTTTTGGGTTGCTATTCTCATCCCAAATATGGCAGTGATTGAAACCAATACAAGTATAGAACCGACATTGAACACTCAGAGCGAGCTATACATGAAACGGCAAATAATCAAACCAGTGCATGAAGCTGTTGTATCTAGTCTATTTTATTCATGCAATATAAAGTCAGTACAGTAGCGCACCCCCTGCAAAGCAGACAGGCACAACAGTTTCTACATTCTCACTAAGGATATCAGTGTTTCCTGTTGTCAACATAGCTCATGTGCAGACCGAAACAAGCAGATATATGTGCATGATAATTGAGCAAACTCACAATTAAGACCCGTTTTGGTCACAGTCTCTATAGAGACAGAATACTTTTCACATTATAATTAAATTTGACTCATTGTCACACTCACCATCCTGATTCCTTAAATGCTCACTAGCAGGGCTGGACTGGGACAAAAAAAGGGCCCTGGCATTTTTGCTCAGACCGGCCCCCCACAATCGGTCGGACACAACCACCAACCAGTACACTATCCTTGCGGTCCCTGTAGATATGCATATCTACTGTTCCGTTCCCAAAAACCCATACAAAGCTGAGAACTACTGTAAGTGCCATGGACAGTAATGTCGGTAATCAGACAGTTGATGGACCCCATTGACTTCCATAGTAGAAAAAAAATACTATGGAAGTCAATGGGGTCCATCAACTGTCTGATTACCGACATTCTTCAAAATATATATTTTTGTTTATCAGAATAAAGAAATTCATACAGGTTTGAAACAACTTCGGGGTGAGTAAATGATGAAACAATTTTTGTGTGAACTATCCCTTTAAAGAGTACAAACCCCTCTTTATTATGACACCAAACAACATTTACCTCTAATTGTTGAGATACTTCCCATAAAAAACCTACACAAACAAATTACTCACACAAATAATGATGATATATATGATAATGATAATATATATATATATATACAATTTAGAGTATTCACTTGCCGTAATATTGCATATTGATAATATTGGAAATTCAAATGATACATTATAAAATCTCTAGTTGGTTGAATATACAGCTTTCAAAATGCAAAGTGGGTTTTTAACCCCCAAAAAACATGCGTTAGCCACCTCTAACGTGTAACTCGTTGTGGGCGAGTAATAATTAAAATAATCAAATGGCATCATTTCAGTTTTTTTCTAGAGAAGAAGGGCCTTCGACGTTATGAGTTTTAAATGTTTACATTAGAATATTCCAAGTTGCAATTGAATAAGTGAATTCTCAACTCTGCTCGCTACAAAAACAGTGCAAAATAGCATATGCTGTGTTATTTTACTTTAGCTGAGTGGCCATTGCAGTCACTTTTAAGTGACAATTTGACAAATGACAACCTGACACTCAGACTTTATAATAGCAACAACCGACAATGACAATGTTTGTTGCCTTATTATAATATTCATTAATTGAGGTAACTGTTAAATCGTCATCATCTTGGTAGTGGCCCAGCCAGGCCCACACACACTATCCTCATGCACCGCCCTGATTAACACTCCCTCCCTGTTCATGGAGCTACCTGCTTGCTTACCGTTTCAATGACACTCTCCTGCTCACTCTGCCCCTCCTGGACTTCACTGTCACACTGACACCTGCTGCACCTTCTCCTCTGCTGCCTGCGAGCTAGGTTTGCCAACCGTCCCGTATTACCCGGGACATCCCGAATTATGGGCAATTTTGATTTGTCCCGGCCGGGACAGCTCCAGTCCCGATTTCCAATCACAGCCTGCTAAGTCAATGACGCGCAAAAAACTCCCGGTTGTTGTGAAGTTGTGGCGCATCAGATCAGTGTGCGCGCGGGTGCCGGGTGGCCAGAGCGGAGCATGTGAGGTTGTGCAAACCCGGCCGCCGACCGCTAACGTCCCCCCCAGCCCGCGAAAGTGTCCCTGATTTGGGGTTGGGAGAGTTGGCAACCCTACTGCGAGCCGCAAGCACCGCTCTCGCTGTGGCAAGTCACCTCTCCTCCTCCATGTGCTATGTTCACCTGCTGGTTCTGCAACATGTCATCAGGTACTGTAGTAGTTTTGGAAACTGAAGCTACAGCACTAAACATGTCGGTTATTTTTGAACATGTTGAGGCATCAACCTCTAGATATTTTTTTGGCCCGCAATTTCTCCGCACCCCCCTTACGTTTTTGTTTCTCCATCTTAATCCACACATTTCTTTCTAGCTCCGAGTCACTGAATGCATCTGACTGACACACGGAGAGGGAGGGGTGGAGCCTGCTAAGAGATAATTGGGCCAGCCCAGTGTCAGTATGGAAAATGAACCAATGGGCCGCTGTCCCTGCTTGAAAATGTTTTTAACGGCCTATCGACCGGCCCCCAAGTGCGTCGGCCCACCGGGCATTTGCCCGGTATGCCCGATTACCAGTCCAGCCCTGCTCACTAGAATACAACATTTGTTTAATCTTCTGCTGAAAGATTCCTGTTTTGGTAAGGTTTGTATAAACTTAAATGATCTGCTGCTATGGCTGCACAAGTATGGCAAAAATCACAATACTTTTGATCAATATTGAAATCCCGATTATTCATTAACTTTAGGGACAACATATTTTGATTGAACTTTCACGTTTAAATGAACGAGAACAATGCTTCCACTTCCGTGCTACATTCTGGCTAGGGTTGTGTACAGAGAACTGGTGCCATATTGGTACCGGTTCCTATACGACCTGAACCTACCGCACCCAAACGCAGATTTCAGTGCCTGAGCCGATTGAAAAACTTTATTTACACTACTCTGATGACTCCATTTTCGCAGCAGCTGACGATAGCTTACTGCTAGCCAGCCATCTGCCTCCTACAGGTTTTGGGTTTTTTTTTGCAGAGGGTGTAGCAGGGTTCCTTCTGTGTTGTTTGACATTAAGCCACATTGAGCTGCAGACACGTGACTGCATTTCCTTAAGTGACTGCTGCGTTAAAAAAAATGAAACAATCTGCCGTCAAAGCATTAACTAAATATATAAAATCTATATACTACTATACACGGTAGATAAACGATATGCTCACGTGCCACATGCAGCTCTGTGTTGCACCTGCTGCCATCACGACACCAATAAATCGAGACGAACTATCCAACATAAATGCTTTTCAATATATGTTACATATCTTTAGTTCCTGCACAGTGAGCATAGATCTAAAATGAAATAATCCCCAAATTCCAATGAACTAATAGACTTCATGCTCTTACAGAGGGGAAACACAAAGTATACTGTAAACAGTTGATATATTGTTCAGTTTGAAGTTAAACAGTTCAAAGGCGTAGATCGAAGCAAAGTGTTTATTTTAGGGCTGTCAAAAATAGCGCATTAACGACGTTAATTAGTTGTTTGTTGTTAATTACGTTAATTTTTTAAACACATTTCACGCATGCGCAGTGTGACAAATTATTCAGGTCCGGAAAGTAACTCTTCCTCTAGGGAATGCACTTCATCCTATACAACACATTACTGCCACCTGCAGGCAGGGGGGAGGGTGGGTGCTAGCGGTTTTATTTGCAGCGCCAGTCTGATCTTTTTCCGTTCTAATTGCCGCGCTCGACTTCAAGGTGTAACCTTTTTTATTGTTCAGTCTGAAACGGCGCGCCCAGTGACGGATGGTGCATCAATACTGTTGTCCGGGTGGAAATCGGGAGAAAGTCGGTCCGGGAGATTTTCGGGAGGGGCTTTGAAATTCGGGAGGGTTGGCATGTCTGGTCATCGCAGCACTGGACCATCAGCAGCACAAACTCGTTTTGCCGGCCGCAGCAGAGTGGGATAAACTGCAAAGGCTCGAGACCCTTCTAGAGCCATGCAGGGAAATCAGTCTGTAACAAATAACATTGCTTTGATTATTTTCTGGAATGAATTAACCAAGTCAAATATCAATAACATGTATTTATGTAAAAAATAATAATAATGATAATAATAATAATGATAATTATGTATCTGTGTCCGGTTTTCTATCTTTGGTATGCATTTCAAAAAGAAAAAATGGTTAGGATTCAGGTGTAATTGCAAATAGTGATTAATCCTGATTAATCCACTGATTCAAATTTTTAATCATTTGACAGCCCTAGTTTATTTATATTTATAGTGTTGTTTGAACAGTTAAGATATTGTTCAATTTGAAGAAAGATATTTGCCTTGGCTTTAAAAAAAACACTTATTTTTTTGCTTCAAATCATTGTTTAGTGCTTCTTTTTTTTGCTTCAAATCATTGTTTTGTGCTTCTTTTTTTAATTAATCGGTTTAGGCACCATTTAAGCCCTGATATCGTTACAGATTTTACCCAAAATTCAAAGCAGTACTGCTTTCACGCCGTGCTACATCACAGCTCATGTGCACATTTTCAAGTTGTTGAACAAGATCATATTACTGTTTGAATTTGATTCATCTTTCTCACTGTGTAGTCTGTTCTCAGTTCTCATGTCTGTCTCTACTCTTCTCTATTATATATGGAAAACAATTCATATTCACAATATGACAACTACTATAATTATAAATATCTAAAATTAATATACAATAAAATTATATTAATGGATAAATATATTCATATACAAGCTATTAAAACATGCATATACAGTGAGGAAAATAAGTATTTGAACACCCTGCTATTTTCTCCCACTTGGAAATCATGGAGGGGTCTGAAAATAGTAGGTGCATGTCCACTGTGAGACAATGTAAAAAAAAAATGCAGAAATCACAATGTATGATTTTTTAAACTATTTATTTGTATGACACAGCTGCAAATAAGTATTTGAACACCCGTCTATCAGCTAGAATTCTGACCCTCAAAGACCCATTAGTCTGCCTTTAAAATGTCCACCTCCACTCCATTTATTATCCTAAATTATGTGTAATGTTTAAGGTCTTTAGCTGCATAAAGACACCTGTCCACCCAATGCAATCAGTAAGAATCCAACTACTAACATGGCCAAGACCAAAGAGCTATCCAAAAACACTAGAGACAAAATTATACACCTCCACAAGGCTGGAGCAATCATTCGAAAATGGAAGAAGCTAAACATGACTGTTAATCTCACTCTGACTGGGGCTCCATGCAAGATCTCACCTTGTGGGGTCTCAATGATCCTAAGAAAGGTGAGAAATCAGCCCAGAACTACACGGGAGGAGCTGGTCAATGACCTGAAAAGAGCTGGGACCACCGTTTCCAAGATTACTGTTGGTAATACACTAAGACGTCATGGTTTGAAATCATGCATGGCACGAAAGGTTCCCCTGCTTAAACCAGCACATGTCAAGGCCCATCTTAAGTTTGCCAATGACCATTTGGATGATTCAGAGAAAGTTATGTGGTCAGATGAGACCAAAATATAGCTTTTTTGGTCATAATTCCACTAAGCGTGTTTGGAGGAAGAAGAATGATGAGTACCATCCCAAGAACACCATCTCTACTGTGAAGCATGGCGGTGGCAGCATCATACTTTGGGTGTGTTTTTCTGCACATGGGACAGGGCGACTGCACTGTATTAAGGAGAGGATGCCCGGGGGCATGTATTGTGAGATTTTGGGAACAACCTCCTTCCCCCGGTCTTCCAACACGACAATGACCCGAAGCACACAGCCAGGATAACCAAGGATTGGCTCTGTAAGAAGCATATCAAGGTTCTGGCGTGGCGTAGCCAGTCTCCAGACCTAAACCCAATAAAGAATCTTTGGAGGGAGCTCAAACTCCGCGTTTCTCAGCGACAGCCCAGAAACCTGACTGATCTAGAGAAGATGTGTGGAGGAGTGGGCCAAAATCCCTCCTGCAGTGTGTGCAAACCTGGTGAAAAACTACAGGAAATGTTTGACTGTCTGTAATTGCACATAATGGCTACAGTACCAAATATTAACATTGATTTTCTCAGGTCTTATTTGCAGCTGTATCATACAAATAGTTTTAAAAAAATCATACATTGTAATTTCTGGATTTTGTTTTTTCTCACAGTGGACATGCACCTACGATGACAATTTCACACCCCTCCATGATTTATAAGTGGGAGAACTTGCAAAATAGCATGCTGTTCAAATACTTAGTTTACTTACTGTATTGAGATGCACCTATGAACCTAGTTTGTCCCGATCAGTGTGTTGAGGAAAGACAAACTCAAAAGCCCCAAAAAAACTTCACACAATGAACTATTTGGATAAACCGTGCCGGTTTTCATCCACGTCCTGGTTGTGTGACCTCACTGCAGTCCTGTGTGCGTCGGAGCTGGGTAACGATGTTAACTTTAAAGCCTGGTTTTGAGGAGTCTCACATTTCCGGTTTCATATCATAATTCTACCATTATTCAAACGAAGATTTTTTACGAGAGAATCAATCAGTTTGAAGTGTTTTTGTGGGAAAAAATCCGTAAATTTCACCACCAATACAATCCGTCATTGGCGGACTACAAGGACGCACGGATGGCGTCCTCATAGTGGACGCAAATCACCGCAAATGTTTGTTGGCCGGTCGAGGGGTGAACAAAGTTTGAGGAAAATATGTCAGCGAAAAAAAAAAGACAATGAAAAGATGCGATGCAGGGGGCAAAAAAAGTCTGATAAATAAATAAACAAGACGTCACTCTCTTGGTCGTCGTTACTCCTGGTGTTCTGGCGGTGAATTGCTTTGCAAGACGCGGAAACCTTTTCAAAGCATGAATTGAAACGAGTCCGTCAACACAAGACGCAGAACCACCCGCAGAAGTATGCTCCAGTCTTTATTGGCTAACTACTTCTTAGACCCTCCGCCTTTGGGAGCGGATAGAAGAGCTGATATGAGGACGTGCCAGAAAAGCATACATCTTATGCTCAGATATCTTACATTTACAAATATGAAGGGGTCCATAACGGGTCCATGTTTCAAAAACACAAATATTGACCATTTGTAAAATGTATTTTTAATAAACAAAATTATATATAGTTTTTTTTTTCTCGCCCTGCCACTCAAGGTGGGGCCACGCCACATTGCCCTCAATGGACCAGCTGCCACTGCAGACAGAACTTTCTTTGACGCTGCAGGTCGTGCATGACTGCTCCCACCTGGTGGTTGGTTGGTGCTTGATCTAATATGTAGCAGAGCACGCATTTTAAACGTTAATGTCACAGACAATCACACTTATTAAATTGTGCAGCCCTATCTGCTGCTTTATGGAATAATTGGCCTTGTTTGTATATGTGGGATTTACATCTTTTAGGTTAAAGCGCGCGCACACACACACACACACACACACACACACACACGCACGAAACTAAACCAAATTAAGAGGAAAAACCAACAAAACCACCCAAAAAACAGCAGCGATCCCAATCCGCTGATGACAGAAACTCTTAATTACAGGAAAATGCAGTTAATTTTGTATGGAAGTAAAATCTGCCATCGGGGGTTGAAATAAAAAGGTGTCGAAGGATCTCAGCATCATTAAATTAATTCAAAACTAGAAGAGGCGTATTCTGAGCGGCTGTACGCTCTCGTTTAACTTCCGCTTAGTTCATGTCCAATACAGTCTGTTAATGTACAAATGTCAGCTGTCTATTACGGAATCTTACAGACACAAACCACACTGATGGCATGAAGAAGAGTTAAAGCCCCGTTATTATTGGACATGGCTACAATCCGAAGCCGAAGGTGTTTTGGGTGCTCCATTTCTGTGACACAGTAAATCTGTGTCATCGAATTTTTTTAGGTTGAATTTTTTTGCGGTGTTTTAATGTTGAAAAACATTCAGGTACATAATTTCAATGCATAAATATTCAGTGCTAGAAATTCAATCACCCTCTTATTTCAACCCCCGATGGCACAGATATACTTCCATAATTTTGCTTTGCGGTTGCTTGCGTATACTAAAAACCCACATACCTGTTTTAGGACACACGCTTACACACAGGAGGAAGGACACTGGCTGTCACGGGCATTTACATGTGACCACACTAGTGTTAGCCATCAGACAGTATCAACAACGCCAAGAAGAGAGGGACACTTACCAAGAAAATACGCCGCTGGATATACAGGAGCACAGAGCAGCACGCATAGTTGCCCAGAAATGCCGCACCAAAGAGAACAGGGGTGCAAGAGGAAGAGCTGGTGGAGGCATGCCACTTTTAACCTGGCCCACCTCATCACAGCCACCTGGTGATAATTACCAGCAGGGTCATCCAATGACCTGGCAACGCTATACTGCTACATCAGCTTTAGAAAGTAATCTGAACAACGACTCGATGCACTCAAGTTTGATCATAGAGCAGCTCCGACAGTGGGGCAGCTCCGACAGTGGGTCTGTGCACCATGGCAATTGCAGACTTCCTGATTCTTTACAAACATGAAATGACTATCTGTGTCTTCAGCACACAGCTCCTACCTTGGCCTCAGCACAATTGAACCAAGGCTAACTTCGTGCTCATTACATTAAATTACATGTCATTTAGCTGACGCTTTTTTCCAAAGCGACTTACATTGCATTAGAACCAGTGCATTTTGCCTGGGAAGCAATTAGGGGTTAGGTGTCTTGCTCTGCGATTGTATTGACACCGACCTTCCAGCCACAAAGAAACAACCATAAAACTGCAAATCACTGTGGAGCAGGCATTGATTGATTTCATCAACTATTGTATTGGAATTTTCCCAATATGTGAGGACTCCATAATCTGACCCCAAAAAGTATTAAATTCTGACTACACAATCTTTTTCAGAAATAAAGTTAGTCTGAGGCAGAGTAGATGTGTATCACATGTCAACTATGTGGCCCTCTGGGTTGCAAACAGAGAAACGGAAGATGTCTGTAACCAAAGTAGAACTTACCCTTATTTTTACTTTTCTCCACTCCCTTAAAGCTGGCAGTCTGGAAGAGATGCAAATCAGACCAAATGATAGATTTGAAATATTCTGAACTATAAAATTGTCCATCTTGTTAACTTATACATTGTATTACATGCAAGTATGTAAAAGTCGTTATCCGAGCTCAATTGGCTAAATCAAAAGAAACCAGATGAGTAGTCTGATGCTGCAAAAATCCATACTTACTTTCCATCATGTCTCTCTACCTGTTAACAACAGCAGTGGGACTCAACAGTCGTGGAGCAAGGCTATGCTAGACGTCTGTCACGTTATAATGGAATATGAGGGTAGATGATGACGACCTAAAGATGACTTTGAGTAAAAAAAATAAAAAAAAACCCATAGACGAACCGATTTTAGTTACGCGTGACTCCAACGATTGAAATCTATATTAGAGTTTTGTTTTGAAAGGAGTAACAGGAAGTGGCTTTTGTTTTAAATGTAAAAAGATGACGAAGAACCGGCCTTTTGGCAGACCTTCAGTCACCTTAAGTAGCTGCTGTAACCTGCAGAGCTATTGCGTAAGAAAGCGGATCGTGTAGTGTAGGAACGAGATGCATCCTGGCGGGCACCAGGGCAGGAGGAAGCGGCTCTCCGCTTCCACAGACTCCGGATCTTGGATCTAGGACTATATCTGAACAAACGGAGTTCAAACTAGGCTGAACAGAAAAGTCCCGGTTTAATTAACATTGTATCCGTTATTATTCCGTTTCGGCATAGATGGTATCATTCATCGAACGACCTGTATGACGTGTCCGCAGCGTCATTACTTTAGTTCATTCTATTTTGTGGTAAACAAAAGACATGTCTAAATGAAATGACTCGACAAACGTGGGCCTGTGTGTTCACTTTAGCTATGATCCACCACATTAACATACAATAATTTAACATACAATAATTGGTCGAGACATCTTGGTTGTTGGTCTTTAATGAAACCAGGTGCAATACATATACGACTAAGCAAATTACAAAAGTACAAGACTCACCTTTACAGTCGAGAAGTGAAGAACCGCGGCTAAATGGATGTGCAAAGTGACAACAAAGTTCATGGTGGTAATTCCAAGCGATGAGCTTTCAAATAGCTTCAGTCCTGTGTCTAAAATCCAACAATACCAACAAAACCACACGCTAACAGTAAAAAATGAAACAGTTTCAAAAAGCGTGTAGCAATGTCTAATCCATATTTTGTGGCACGTCTGCTGCAAACATCAGCATCCAACAAGCCGCTCATGCACAGACAAAGACACGAGGAGAGGTTCAGGGACAGCAGCTCAGTGACAGACCCAGTGTTCCTTCTACTCATTACAACCGGGTCGTCGCGTTGTTTCCGTGTGCCACTTCTGGCCGCTGTAAAGTCATCTCCTTTCTTATGGCTAGAGTGGCTCGTCTGCCCCCTTCTTATCTTCTCTCAGGGGCACCTAGCTCTGACGTGCTGTCTCTTCCTGGCTGCTTTTGCACTTCACGCGGTGTTAAGCTGCTCGTGGATCAGCCGGAGGCGGGGCAGCTGTGAGGAACCAATGAGAGAGAAGGGGGCGGCTCTTGATCCGGATCTCAGCGAGTGTCTCTCCCTGACATAGCTGTAGCTAAATGTATCTCCAAGTCGCTATGCTGCATCCTTCTAGCCTCCAGCCTTCAGCAGCCTTCGCGGTAGACCTGGGCTGGTCCTCAAACAACCCCACAGATTGAACCGAGCGGTCTCTGAAATGGGACTGTCTGGCGTACGGGAGACTTCCTGCTTGCGTCATCAGCTGCTCCCGTTGCCAAGCAACCGGCTACGCTTAATAATAGCCGTTAAACTCGAAAAACGTATGCACTGATAGGGAAGATAAATTTCTTCTTTCATTTAAAAGAGGAGCATGATATATTTCAGTCTGAGAGAATAACATTTCCCGGTTATTTTAAATTAGTCAGTTAATGTATTAATACTTTTTATAATTCCTAATTCTGTCACGGTTTGGTCTCTCTTCCTGTTTTAGTTTGAAGTTTCATGTTCCTTGTGGTCTTGGGTTAACTTCACTTCCTGCCTTGTCCTGTGATTGCCTGAGTGTTTCCACCTGTGTCCAATCACCTGCACCTCCCTTGTGTATTTAAGCCCTGTGTGCCTGTTGTCCCTTGTCGCGTCATTGTCTAACGTCAGTCATTGTTGGTGCACGTTCTTTTGGCGTCTGTTAGTTTTTGTGCAAAATAAAAAGCACATTCCGAAAATCTGAATCCTGCATTTGAGTCCTGCCTGCCTGCCTGCCTTCAACCTGCACCCTCGACACACTCTGACAAATTCCTATAAAGTAAGATTGCATTCTTAAACCAGGGGAGATTCCATCAATCCTGTCAATAAAAACACAACAGTAAACAAATTTATTAACTTGTATGGAAGGACTTTTTATTTTCTTGCACAGGATCCAAGCTATTTGAACTATTATTATTACAGACTATGTCCACGCGACAGTAGCTTTATGTCAATACACACACATCTTTCTCCTTCAGCTTGATGTCGTTCCTGGCTCCAGGAGGTGTTATAAGAACAGTTTGTTCTAGAGTCTTATGTGCATTTGAAAACAGACCTTTTATCAAGGTCACAATATACAGTATATTACTATCTAACATTTATATTGGTAGATATTCCGAGTCGCAGCAGAAGTGACGTATGCGGCCGACAAATGCGTCCTTAAAGATACAGCTTAGTGACTGAGACACAGCTACAGTTTGAGAGTACCAATTCCAAGTTTCCACCTGGACAGACTCAGACTTTGAGGCATGCTCCTGCTAACTCTGAGAGGGTTTAGGTCTGTTTTATTGTCAAATTTGTGAGTATTTAAAGGCAGACATTTTTTACCTTTTATGTAAATCAGCATTTTGGCCAAAGAAATTAACCGCAAGTCATTTCAATGTGATGTTAAAAACGGGATAATATGTGGACTTTAAAAAAGCTTTGTGGGGGCAGTGATTTTTCACTGTACGCCATTTTAAGCCTTTGGACTCTCCCACTCAACTATTCACAAGGTGACGTCCATTAAATTAAGGCTGGTACATGGTTTTGCAATGATCTAATATTAAAACGTATTAGCAAGACCAGCTGACGTGGTGACGTCATCAAGTCAGCTGCTGTTCCAATTGCGGAAATGACCGTTCTCCCGGACCTGCGAGTCAGGACTCCCGAGTCTATTCTCGCGGGAACGCAAGTCCGTTCTCGCCGTCTCAGGTATTGAGAAAGGGCCAAATTTTCGCCCCTGTAACGCCACTGCTGCTTTTCATTGCCTTTTTTTCACAGACACATTTGTCACGTATTATCCTCCACAACTTTGTACACCCAAACCAACGTTTGCGGAGATCTCTCTCCATGAATTCGAGGCCATCTGCGCGTCCTTATAGTCCGCTAATGACAGGTTTGTATAAGTGGTCATATTAAACCAGGCTTAAAAGTAAGGGTATAGCGCAGGGGGTCATAAAAGTATAGTAAAATGTATAGTGTTCCAGTTAGAGAAAATTTCTAGAAGCGGAGGTCCAGAATATCATAATCACTTCTTTGTGTGATTAAATAGAGGAATATATTATTAACATCTGCATGTAATCAATACACGGCTAACAAATCAAATGAATTCGGTATAATTCTAAAACTCTTTTGAGAATATTTATTGTTATCCATATATATATATCCACTCTCTTAATTCTCCCACAGTGAGAAAGATATAGTTTTTCGTGCCAGGATGTTAAACCTGGGCCTGAATGCATCATCTCCTCCTCACGTGGAGGAGCTCATTGAGGCTCATGATGGTTGTAGGAGCCATTTTTGAAGCAAAGTTAATTGGGTGACGCCTGCTGGTCGAAGTTGCACACCTGTGGCAATTAGTGGACAGGAAGACAAACGATCCTGGAAGTTGTCTTTTTTGCTTCGGTGTTGAGTGGTGGGAAGACGTGGACGCCAGCAGGCATATGGTTTTTCAATTGTTGTTGTTAGTTTTTGCTTGTTTAGTGACAGTTTATTTTTGTTATTATACGTGAAAGAACAAAACACTGGAATAAATGAACAAGCCTATTAAAACCCCTGAGGCGTCCGAAGTGACCTTATTGGAAGGCACTACAATGGTGTTTCAAAAGGGTTTAAGTGTATAAGACACTGGTTTAGTGCTGCAGTGGGAAGTATGAAACAGAAACAGAAACAAATCTGTCAATTGATGATTAAATGCTCTACTTTCGCTGTCCATTTCTTCCTAATTTTTCTCTCACGTCCCTTTCTCTCGATTTCTCTATCTCACTTGTCTTTTTCTCAAATTTCACCATCTTTCTTTTCTTACTACTGTCTTTTTATTTGTAATTTGCCACCCGCTACCTCTTTCGTCTGTCCGCAGTATTGAGATAATATCATCTTCCTGCCTGGAATGCAAAGACTCATTGGTCCAGCAGTACCACATGGGATGGTTTAACTCGACTGCAATTGGTCGGTGTTTTAAGCCACTACCGTAAAGAGTAAAGCTGCACAGTCGAAAAGTGCGCTGTCACGTTTACATCACAACCGTCTTTTTTTTAGCTTTTGGTCCGGGTTCAGGGAGGCACTCAATTCCTGCAAATGTAAGAACACCCCGACTCTGACAATTCAATTCAAACACAAAGGCAAAAGATATCTTGCAACTGGATTAGAAAACTTGTTACATATATTTTATGGGTTGTACATTTGAGTCCAAAATATAATTCTATCGAAGTTGTAATAAACAGTATCAAGACATTTTCCTCAATATGTATATTTGACAACTATTTGGAGCCAAATCCACAGCAATAGCCTTTACCATTTAAATCAAGGAAAGGCAGTGATTGACAGGCAGATAAGGTTTCCTATGCTATTCTAAAATTGTCTTTCTGGAGTCAACTAGAAAGGGGGAGAGAGAGTTAGGTACGTGATAACAGATGTGTGCATCCCCTGTCAAATTTGGACAGTTTCCATTGTTCATGAATTTAAAATAATTTACTCTCTCAGTATAGCTCTTTTGGGTTTTATAGTGGCTCAAGCACAATATCAAGCAAGTAAGCTACTATCTTCATGGGGGGGCATGGCAGTTCTGTAGGATAGCCAGGTCTCCTGGAGCCATAATACTGGGCATGTTTCCCAAAACAGCTCCTAACATAGCTAAAGAACAGTGGAGTGGAGGTTTAACATGTGGCATTTTCTATGATTTTCTTTTTCTAGTGACTTCCAATAAGAATTTACAGGGTAATAATGTATTTTCCACTGCTCTCTGGTAGGCAAACTATGTGTTGTTTTGCATTGACCACAAACATATTTTTGATATTCCTCAACTGGCATTAGTTGATATGAGGTGGATATCCATTTGCTTAAACACATGGATTACCACGTGTTGGCATTTCAAGTATATCTTTCAGATTCTAGTTGTTGCATATGAACAACTAGTGCATACGATTCTTCCCCTGCTCACTACACTTCTTCAGTAGAAGTACTTGGCACACGGCGAGAAGGAGTTTCTTCAAAAACATCATCTTCCATGCCTTCTTCTATGGGTTTCATCTTTGAGGAGGTCTTGGTTCCCGGGGATTTTTCTAGAAACAAAATAAAATTAAGTTTGTTTAAGTAAATGATTGAACTAAATTATTTTGACATTTTTATAATTTCACTTTGCTCATTTGTCCTTTTGAAAAACGTCTCATTTGGTTACAGAAGTTATGTTGAATAGCGTGCATGGCTTAACGTGCAAGAGAAGATGCCAGCGCATTGAAATGCACCTGTCCTGTGACAAATATCCCTATACCAGCAAAGCAGAATGCTAACATTGTGGAAGCGTATTATTAGGATATAGCTTATTAATTAATTAATATCTCTCCTGCATGTTTTCTAACTCTCCTATAATTTCAGATCCTCCCACATTATCAGCTCATTACCCTCACCTAGTTCTCCTTGCCCTTCTCACCTGCAGCACATCCCCTCATCAGCAACTTACCATTTAAACGTCTCACATTCTGTTGTTCCCTGCCAGATTGTCTTGTGTGTTTACCAGTTTTCAATATTAGCCTGATATACTGTACATCTGTTCTGACCTAGCCTGCTTTTTGAAAAGAGATTCTCTGCCTGCTCTCAGATTTGTTTGCCTGCTTTATTGCCATCTTATTTCTGCCCCTAACTGTTCTTGTTTACGGATTCCCTGTCTGCCCTACTTATTGGTTTCAAAAACAAACAAATTCATCTAACTTGGGATACATCCCTTACCCATTGACAGCTTCAAAGCACAAGAGTTAAATGTATAACAGATTATTTCGAATTAGAGGTTACATATTAGGAAATCAGCTAATCAAATACTCACGTTTTCACTCATGCAGCACGAGTGACCTAAAAACACACGTGAACATATTGTGAGGTCACAACGTGACTTACGGAGTGATGATCCAGCAGAACCTCCTCGTAGGATCTGGTTAAGGACATCATCAGTGTCGCTGTTGCTCGCCATGCTGTTCCTCATTTGCATCATAGACAGTTGAGAGCATAGGCTAGGCTGATGGTCCATTTTTTTTACAGCCTGGAAATCATCCACCCCAATTAGTACAATCAGCATTTCTGTAGCTGTAATGTCATTTAAAATCATAATAAAAGCTTTTTCAGTGTTTCCCCTACCATTGTAACAAGGGTGCACCTCACACCCCTGAAAAAGTGTGCTATTTTATTCTGTTATTTTTGCACGCACGGCAGTTCCACACGGTCATGAATATGTTGCGAATATGTCTGTGTTACCAATGGGGCAGCACCAGAGTGACAACTACTACTACTACTACCCCCCGTTCAGACCGGTTGGCTTTGGCCAACTATAAGTTGTAAACCTAGGGGAAACACTGCTCTTAGCGGCACAAACTAATAGTAACACAACAACAGCATAATGGATAAGACCTGGACCCACCTTGTCACTGAGTGTGGGATCATTCAGAGAGTACAGTTTGTTGGTAATGTCTTTGCCAATGAGGTATCTGAATACCTCATTTAGGAAAGTATCCGACTCCAGGAAGTAGGTGAGCCTCTCTCGAGACCAACAAAGGAATTTGCAGTTCTCCTCTGCCATGATGGTCACCTGTCAAACACAGTTGGTTTAGGGGTGCCCACACTTTTCAACTAACTAAGTCATGGCGATCTACCCCCTCCCCCGAGGACTGGCCGGCTGACGGGGCGGGGGAGGAGAACCGGACGGCTGACGGGGGGGGGGAGAACCAACAACACATTCTTGGTCATCACCTTTGCTGGCGTCCTTTTGGGTCTGGTTTAAACTGACTAATGATGAAAGAGGTTCATAAAAAGGTTTGGAACGGTTCACAGATTAGACTTATGCACCAGATCACAAATCAGATGTTTGAAAAAAGGGAGAAAATATAATGTTTTACAGATTCCTGATCACTTTTTTTTTGCTGACCTATGATGGCTGTTGCTTGGATTTACCGCTGATTCCAGGCAAAATTGTTTTTTTACGACCTGAGGTCAGTGTAAACTAATACTAATGTTATGCCTTTAAATTTAGCTATAGTAATCTATTGTCACTTCATGAAAAGAACACAATTCAAATAACTAGGAATTTAAAGATTGCATTTTAATAGAATACGTTTTCAACATTAAGCTTTAATGATGTATCAAAAGCTGGATTTAGTTGAATTTTTCACCAAAATGACCTTTTGCAAGTTACAAGTCATTTACCGTTTCCTAATAATCATTTTCTCTAAACAGAGCCAAAACACAGCAAAATGTAACTTAACGGAACGTCTGTTCGTTAGCCATTAGCAGTCTTGCGCTTGTTAACTAGCTCTATTTAAAGCTCTAGTCAATTTAAACATCAATTGGCTGTTCAAAAAGTAATTTAATCAGAGACATGATTCCAGAAAGTCATGAATGACAATGCATATTTTACTGAATATTGAAGGATATATAGTTTTAATAATAGTTTTTAGTTTTTTTCACGCTGTGATGGTCAGCGTTAAAGTATGTAGTCAATCTGCTGTTCACATGCATGCTGAACCGGGAGAGGTGTTCAGTACGGATCACAAACCGCCAGTGGTCTGTTATACGCCTAGCTCTGACCCATTATTCATTAAGACCACATGGAGATAACAAGACGTTTAATTCGTCATGTAAGGCAATTTAATGAGGAAATTCAAATTACCTGAAACTTATCTCCTCTGTGCATTTCAGTGGACCTGAACTCTGGAGAGTCAATGAAGGAATTGGTATATATGTTGTGAAGAAAATGACCTCGATATGATACTTTCATCCTGTCAAAAAAAAACATTATAAGTCAAAACAGATTCATTTTTAAATCAAAAACGTCTTCTTGGCAGCTGGTCCATAGAGGGGCCAAATCACATCTGCTTTGCTCAGCATGTGAAATGGATGGACCTTTGGGAACTTGTTTAGTCCACAGATAGAGGACTGGGCAAAACAATGCCATCAAATGTCCTGACGTTTTTCTAGCATGTTTGCAGTACAATCAGGAGAGACAAGAGTGAATGATTAGTAGTTCACATGTATTATACTGGATGATACGGTCACAAGTTACTCAGAATGTATTTGGCGCTTGAACCCAACAAGTGCATTTGCGATTGTGTTTGCCCTTAGCGGCAGCCATATACATATAAATTCCCCCGCGGAGTCCAGACACTAGTGGTGGGTGCTGGAGGTTCTGCTGGAGTTGGCTGGAGATGCAGATGGGGTGCTGAATCTGAGAAGGCGGATGGTGCTGGGGAGGCGGAGAGTCGCATGAGGCGCCAGAGGCATGGATATAGCACATTTAAAGGAGACTGCAACAGCTGACAGGCTAGCAAAGATGGTGTGACTCTGTGCCAATTGGCTTGGAGCGCCCAGCTGATAGAGTCTATGACTTCTGACAGTGACAGTCGGCATAGAATATGTTCAACAGTATGAGCGACGGGCCTAAGAGCCTAGCGTGAGGGGATGGTCTTCCGGGCCGGAACTTACGCTATAGCTTATAGCAATTGAAAAGACGTGGGAGCACATCGAAATAAGATACTAGCATGTGAAGCTTCAGCCTGCCATACATCCAACTACAGACGTGCCAGCGCCATGCGAATGACAGACTCCATAATTGTACTCATTAAAAGTCACAGCGCTCCCAGCACTAGGGTGAGAAGAATTGACTCCATTTAAGTGTATGGGTTTTTAACCCCCAAATAACATACGTTAGCTACCTCTTCTAACGTGTAACTCGTTGTGGGCGAGTAATAATTAAAATAATCAAATGGCATCATTTAAGTTTTTTTCTAGAGAAGAAGGGCCGTCTGCGGCCTTTATGAGTTTTAAATGGTTACAATAGAATATCCGAATTTGCAATTGAATAAGTGAACTCTCAACTCTGCTAGCTACAAAAACAGTGCAAAATAGCTTATGCTGTGTTATTTGACTTTAGCTAACTGAGTGGCCATTGCAGTAACTTTTAAGTGACAATTTGACAAATGACAACCTGACACTCAGATTTTATACCATTTCAATTACACTCTCCTGCTTACTCTGTCCCTCCTTGACTTCACTGTCAGACTCCTCTCCAGTCACCTCTCCTCCTACATGTGCTATGTTCATCTGCTGTTTCTGTAGGGTTGCCAACCGTCCCGTATTACCCGGGACATCCCGAATTATGGGCAATTTTGATTTGTCCCGGCCGGGACAGCTCCAGTCCCAATTTCCAATCACAGCCTGCTAAGTCAATGACACGCGAAAAACTCTCAGTTGTTGTGAAGTTGTGACGCATCAGACCAGTGTGTGCGCGGGGGTTGGGGGAGGTGATAGAGGGGGTGTATTACCCAGTGCATGGGTTGCAACCAGTTGGTAACTGGAATTGGCCACACCTGCCCATCAACCTAATCAAGTGACATGGATATAGAGGGTGACTGAACAGCAGAGCAGTGGGAACATGTCAGCATGGGAGAAATCAAACAATCGGGAAGCATTACTGCCCCGTTACGCTGCTGTTGCTGAGGACCTAAGACCCCGACCGGGAGGAATATTTTGTTGTTTTCCGACCCTAGTCCCCTTCCCCTACGTTATCGATTAAAAGAATTGACTTTTGTTATTTGACTAATGTGTCTCCCTGATACTGAAATCTTGCCTCCACAGACCCCAAGGACAATAACTAAGGAGTCTGGTTTGGTCCGCTCCACACACCGTATCTGGTCGGCGAGTGTCCGCTGTGCCTCCTGCACGTTACCCCCCAAATAATGCGTGTGTTCACCCAGTCTTCAAGAACGTTTTCAAGTTGGGGCCATCTACTTTTATTTTCTCTGAAAGCTTTCGTCGTCTTTTTACATCGAGTAAGTATGTTTTTATAAGCTTATGTTATTTTTGTTTTGTTTTCTTCTGCAGTTCTATTGGGAATTATTTGAGCATTTCCCTATGTCTTTGTTCGCCAGCAAATGGGTTTACCCACATTTTATGTATTTATAGTATTGATAACTGATGAATTCCAACCCTTTCTTGCTATTATTTTCTTTTCTCATATAGTAATTTTTGGTCTGCTTGCCAAATACGTGTCTTTTCAAAACCCATCGCACATCATGCTGGGAAGCAGAGTTTGAACCAGCCTCCCTGTATCTGTTTCTTTGTGTCTATCTCCTTGCGCTCTTTTCCTCCCTCTCTCGCTCACTCTGCTTTGCCAGCACACCTTCCATGCTTTTAAGACAATTTTAAGATTTCTCTAAAACACCACAAATTAAGATATTGCTTTAAGTGTTCAAGTTTGTTTTACATAACATACTGTTCGGACAAATACAAAAAAATGAAATTCACAATTATTAGATGATCTCCATGATTGAAAGAACGGTTTGTAACCTTGAATAAAATAAATTAAATACAAGTATTGAAAACAACATCAGCCTTTTTCACCACGGTTTTCCAATTACAGTAAGAAAGAAACTGATCAGGTAAATTGGCCACCATTTGAACATGTCTAATCCAATCAGGGTCTAAGAACAGCACGTACTTTCCTTTGAGGAGAATGCTGAGTCGTTCGTCCACTGATGTTTTCTCCTCGGCAGCGTAGACCTGGCCCTTCTTTAGTGTCTGGATGGTGCAGAACTGCCCTGTGAGCCTCTGAAAAAGAGCCTCCTGCACATGGAGCGGCTCAAACATTCGCTTGTAGACAGACTGCAACTCCCTGTCGATCTTAATCTAGCAGAGCACAGTCACAGCCTTAATTCATCATCTAAGGAAAATGTAACAAGTAATCTTCAGTTGTCGAAGATGAGACCTCTCGAACTAGTCTGGATTGGGAAGGCATTGTTCCGTGGAAACAGTCAGGGAATGCACTTTAGATCTAGATTTACAGTAGTCATATTTTTCTAAATCATATATAAAACAGCCATAATCTGGGTATTATGCAAATAATGACAAATTGTGAAATTTTTCTTTTTTAAAAGAAAAATTATATTGATCATTATAATAGTATATTAATTATACAGTATTTTAATTCCTTCTTAAACGACATACAAATGTATGTAAAATAATTATCTTTAATGAAATATCTAGCTCATTATTTAAGGGTTTGTCCATACTGTAAATTTTGATAATTTTGGAGAGGGTCCTAACCACAGGGTTGGGTTTGGAATTCCAGCTTAGTGTCCCTGAATACCTAACCTCAAACTACTCATTGTCTCAAGTCTCATAGATTGAAACTAGCTTAATGGTATTTAATGTAAAATGCTTGAAAGTTACAACTTTAAGAGCAGTGCAATAATTCAGGAAAATTGGTAAAATAATAAGTTTTTCTCTGCAGAAGTTTTAATATATAAACATAGATATGTTTAGCTGCAGAACCATGAGCGAAAATTTTCTTGCACTTTATTTCAATTAAGAATTTTGTTTAGCAGCCACACTGGTAGTCACTTTTTATTATTGTTTTTTTACAGTATTCAACAATTAAGATGTAATAGTAGAATAATTAGTAGAGTGACTTAATACAAATTTAGTTTCAGAAGTCTTCATGGTGTAAATAAACTCCAAGTTTCTTGTTCTCCTCCTCACAGAACCTTCAGCTGCTTGCTAACAAGCACTTGACAGTCAATTTAATTACTTACAATCTTTGTTTCGGTATTGGCCATATACTGCTCCCGACATAGTAGCTAGGTAGCGGTATGAACATATTTTGCAATCCACCACTGAACTGTGCTTTTTACTCTACTGTACATCTCAGAGGTAAATAATTTGCATTCCACAACACTTAATCTCAGACCAGTATGTACACGCTAATGACACACAAAAGCTCGTTAATAGTGTGATGTACATGATAGTATGGGTAAGTTATTCTGAAAAACTCACCGGTCTCCGCTTGTACAGGAGGAAGAACAGGTGCATGAAGTTGACCACCAGAAATACCACATTCCAAACCATCACATCCAGGTTGCACCTGTACAGCGTCGCCCACACAATGAAGAGAGTACATCCTGACACGGTTAAAGACAGAGAAGAACAATTAAAACATGAATTTCTACAAAGTCAAAATTCAAAGTTACTAAAGAATACTTCTGACTAATATCCATTACATAAGACAACATTATGTGTAACTATTGAGGCTCATTTACTGTGCATTGTACATTATTAGGTGGTGCCCAGTAAATAATGTGGGCTCCATTGATCACCCGAAGACGTTTTGGGGAGAGCCTGGTCTGATTAGGAGGGAGGGCAACTCATTTCTAAGAATCTGACCCCATCAATGGCTGCAGAATCTGGGACATATCTAGCTTTATACAAACAGGCCTTTTCTGGTTGAGGCATTATAGGCCTAATCAGACTGAGACATGTTGAGAGAAAGAAAATTGGTTGTCTGTCAGGTTGCTAATGGACATAGACAGTAGATTTTTGTTTTTGTCCTACTGGACCTTTCTGCAGCATTCGACACAGTAAACCACCAGATCCTTATCGCCGCCCTTCAGGAACTTGGTGTCACAGGATCCGCGCTGTCTCTTCTCTCATCCTACCTTGACGGTCGCACCTACCGGGTAACTTGGGGAGGATCAGTGTCGGAACCTTGTCCCCTTACTACTGGAGTTCCTCAGGGCTCCGTCCTGGGTCCCCTCCTCTTCTCAATTTACACCAACTCCCTTGGGTCCGTCATTCGCTCGCACGGTTTTTCCTATCACAGCTATGCCGACGACACCCAACTAATTCTCTCCTTCCCCGACTCGGACACTCGGGTGGCGGCACGGATCTCTGCATGTCTGACTGACATCTCCCAGTGGATGTCCGCTCATCACCTGAAGATCAACCCCGACAAGACCGAACTACTTTTCTTCCCTGGAAGAACCTCGCCCACCCAGGACCTGACCGTTAACTTCGGCAACTCTGTGTTAACGCCCACTCAGAGTGCCAGGAACCTCGGCGTGACACTTGACTCCCAACTCTCCCTGACTGCCAACATCGCAGCGACGACCCGATCCTGTAGATACACGCTCTACAACATCAGGAGAATACGTCCCCTTCTCACTCAGAAGGCGGCACAGGTACTGATTCAGGCGCTTGTCATCTCCCGCCTTGACTACTGCAACTCTCTGCTGGCGGGTCTCCCAGGTACCGCCATTCGACCACTGCAGCTCATCCAGAGTGCAGCAGCTCGACTGGTCTTCAACCTTCCGAAATACTCCCACACCACACCGCTTCTCCGTTCACTTCATTGGTTACCAGTAGCTGCCCGCATCCAGTTCAAAACATTGGTACTGACGTACCATGCTGTGAATGGATCGGGACCAGTCTACATCCAGGACATGGTGAAACCCTACATCCCAACTCGCACACTTCGATCTGCATCTGCAAAGCGGCTTGTTCCTCCCTCACTGAGAGAAAAGCACTCGACGAGATCGCGACTCTTTGCTGTCCTGGTTCCGAGATGGTGGAATGAGCTCTCCGATGACATCAGGACTGCAGAGAGCCTCTACATCTTCCGTCGAAAACTCAAGACACACCTCTTTAGACTCTACCTTGACTAAAACACTAGCAAACCGTAGCACTAACAAATGATAGCACTTAAATTGTACTTATAATGGCACTTTTCTATAACATGTTTTGTAACTGCTTATTTGATGAAAAATGTACTTTCTTGATACTTGTTTTCTGAGTTTGTATCTATGTGCAAAATGCACTTATTGTACGTCGCTTTGGATAAAAGCGTCAGCTAAATGACATGTAATGTAATGTAATGTAATGTTGTGAGTAGTGTGCACTGTTCTCGAATGTAAGAGGACCGTGGATGGCAGCCTTGATGTTGCTGTCTCTTATTTTTGAAGCTTTTAGCAGTTTTTAGCTGGTGAATGCAATCAGAGAGCTGAGCTGAGCTCTCTGATTGCATTCACCAGGGGAAAACGTTAGAACACTCATTAAAGCTTTCAACTAAACTTAGAACTTAGACTATTTAGCCCGCTAGCCCCAGTGCTTCCAGGTTCGGGCCACATCGGTCGGTCTGGCTGCCACATTGCTAGCCAGCACTAGCACACCTGTTTACCCTGCTGGGATCTTTCCGTCTGGTTTGCAGACCTGTAAGGGTTGTCAGGCAAACAGGCTGGAAGCTCTCCAAAGTACCAGCCTGCTAGTCTGAGGACCCTGTGGCCCATCTCAATCTTGCCTTCTTGTCAAAGAAACTACAACGTATTGTCGCTGCACAACTCTAAGCCCACCTCATTTCCAAAGATCTGTTCCAGCCATTTCAATGAGGTTTATTTTATTACATCTTAAACAAATATTACATTGCATGCATGTAATAACATCCCTCAAAGTTGTCTCATATAAACCTACACAATAAAAAAAGGTATTGTAAACTGGCTTCATGAATGTTTTTAAAAGAAACTCCTCCACTTTGGTATAAATAGGAACAGATCTCGTACTAACATTTTCTTTTAATTCTCCACCAACATCCACTGTTCTTTATTTGTAGGGCTGTCTAAATTAACCCATTAATCTATGCGATGTGAGATCAATGTAATGAAATATTTTAATCCCCGTTACGAGGGTCACCTTAGTTTACTTACGGCAAACCGGAAGTAAACAACGATGACGCGGAAACTAAACCGCCGCTACCTGCAGTCGGTTATCGAAGATGGAGATAGCTTTTTGCATTGGAAGAGAAACAAGCAGAGGAATTCCTCCACATGTCAAACAGAATGGGGATGAGTGGAAAACAGAACACTTTAAAAGCTAGCTGCACGGCTAAGCTAACTGCTAGGCTATGCAGTTTACCCTAGGTTTACAACTCCAGGGGGGCGGGGTGGGGGAGGTAGTCGTGTCGGGTAGATTCGGCTGACCGGGGGGCTGCTGCTGACAATTAGACTGGCGAAAGGTACGGCTGACGTGTCTACGGCTGTCACCCAGCGGGCCGGATTGCGTATACGGACATTGGCGCACATGTGTAGCGGAATTGCCGTGCGTAGAATTTTTTTTTTTTTTTTAATTGTGGTCAATGATATCAGAAAACACTGCATTAACTACTTGTGGTTCCTAGAGTTTTAAAAAGTAGGATGGGGGCCAGAGCCTTCAGTTATCAAGCTCCTCTTTTGTGGATCCAGCTTCCACTTTCAGTCCGGGGGGGAAGATTCTGTCACGGTTTGGGTTTGCTTTGCGTCTTATTTTGTAGTTTTCATGTCTCTCGTGTTCCTGGGTAACTTCACTTCCTGCCTTGTCCTGTGATTGCCTGATTGATTCCACCTGTGTCCAATCACCTGCACCTCCCTTGTGTATTTAAGCCCTGTGTGCCAGTTGTCCTTTGTCGCGTCATTGTCTACGTTCCTTGTCGTTGGTGCACTTTGTCGGAAAACTCTGCGTTTGGGTCCTGCCTGCACCAGCTTCCACCTCGTGACAGATTCGGTCAGCTCATTCAAGATAAAGCTTAAAACGTTCCTCTTTGATACCTGTCTCACTCTCTCCTTCTACAATAATCAACATTTTATTAATGAACATAACAAATTGAGCTTCTTCCTCGGAGTTTGTTGTGCTTTCTAGCAGGTAGATGGTGGTTCCGTCTGGACCATGGTCCTGACTCCTGCCTGGCCCGCGAACACCTACCGCTTCTAACACCATTGATATTCCCATTTCTATTACTTTAAACATGAATGCGCATCACTAACTTTGTTTCTTCCACGAAGTATTTGTACTATCTCGCCTTACAGGTTTCCATGGATCACGGTTCTATCTGGACCCTATTCCTGCCTCTTGGGAGTTTTTTTCCTTTACAGAGTGTAAAGCCCTCTGAGGCAAATTTGTAATTTATATAAAATAAATTGAATTATTACTGCTTGCTTAAACTAAAACCAAAACAACCAAATTAAGATAAAATTACATACAAATACATAGCAACAGAATGTATGTCCTTTTCATCGATCATTTTGTTTTCTTCAAAGTCCTAAAAAGTTACCATAGTCCATATATCCAAGTTATTTGATTAGAGCTTATACCATCTATTCATGTATCATATAAACTGATTTTTCTTATGATTAACACATTCCGAAAATCCCAAGTTTATTTTAAAGTTACCTCTCTAGAAGATACAAGAACTACTTTTACCCTGTTAGTTTACTTTTTCTCTGTAAGACCCTCTGAGACTAGCTTTTTCTAAAGGGTGATACAAATATTTGAGATAATAAAACCATGCGATAAATCTGGCTGCTTCCTGTTTCCACTCTCCTTCCAAGCATAAGATAAACATGTCACAGCTTTTTCCATCCGCCATCCTCTCCTTACTTTATCTGCCCTGTCATAGCCTTTTAGGGCATTAACTGTGTTGAAGAGATCCCTGTTTGTTTAGGACAGCTTATAAAACACTCCCAGTCTTACAAATGTTAATTGAAACTACCTTGCTTTAATGACTTTCCAATACTTTGGGAACTTGTGAATATAGTACAGATCTTTAAAGTCTGTGATACATTTTGTACTTACAAATATTCCAAGCTACGGTATTAGCATTGCATGAATGCTATGAAAAGGTGGCACTGTGGATACCTGTCATCAAGAGGAGGCGCAACAGGATCATATGCAGGGCAAGGGTGGTGGGGATGACCAGACCCAATAGTAAGGACAGGCTCCCCAGATGGAAAAGGAGGTGGTGAGTCTGCTCCCACTCCTCGCAAGAGGTGCTATTGAGCGCCAGACCTGGGACTGATGAAGTGGCTGGCTCAAAGTAGGGCGGTGTGGTGTAGAGGAGGGGTTGTAGCTCCGGAGTAGAAGACATCTTACACTAGTGTCACCTTGAAAACAAGCCCAACATGAGAGAAAATGTGGGTAGTGGATGATGAATGGTTCAACACGTTAATGGTAACATGCTAGACAAAATGTTTAAACTTCACTGTTCTCCAATCTTCCATTGAGGCCGACATTCTTTTTCACTTTGTGTGTTTCAGAGATATCATCCCCTTAAAAAGGTATTATGGTAGTGATAAAACTTATGATGGCTCTTGTCATAATATATGTGATTCAATCCGTTTAGTGAAGACAAAACATTGGTTTACAATTGCACTTTTTTGACCAAACCACTGATACTACTAAACTAATGACCACAGGGTCAAATGTTTTCTCAGAAGCATTTAGTTACAATACATAAAATGTATTCTGTGTCTGGGTGTGTATATTAATTCATGAAAGTGACCCTTAAACAGCATTCAGGTTTCTTGAAAGCAAATAGTACACTGTTTTACATTGTGTCCATGCTAAATACATTTTGGTAATTGAGCAAACTATCTTCAAAACCGGGTGGTTGTGCATAATCATCAGATATGCTGGTGACTATCAATAAATTGGCTGCACCTAAACACTAAATTAAGTAATCGAGTATTGTAGCTTTACCGTCACAGGGATCGTGGTGGTTGAAAACCAATTTCACTGCACTGCCTTTGAATAAAGTTATTTAAAAATATGCGAGCGCAAACTTTATCAAAATAACTATTGTAATACAACAAAAAAAGCCCACTAATGTATGACAGTATTTTGGTGATGCTGGTATTAACAAAAGTTATTGAATATTGTTTACAATAAATATTCAAGTTTATAATTAATAATGAATGAAAATTCAATAGCAGGTTTTGTACAACAAGAACAAGCCAATGAACGTATGGGTTGAATTTAGTGATTTTAGAATCCATAAAAGTGACGTTATTGAATATTATTTGCAGTAAATATTTAAATCAATAATGGCTCAAAAGCATTTTTTTTAACAAAATAACAGTACAACAATAAAGAGCTCACTTGTGTACTACATGACTTTGGTCGTGCTACCTTTCATAACAGTGAAGTTATGCAATACTTATGTAGTATCTTTTTTCCTCGTTGCACTTGCGAACCGTCCCTGCGCACATCAAGTATTTGGAAGGGAGTTGGTTCAAAAATAGATTAATGGGAATAAAGACAAAGGACATTCTCATACTTGCAAGTAACTGTGCGTCAAAGTAGCGAGAGGGGAAATGTGCCCTGACTTACCGATCCAACAGCAGACCAGGAGGAAAGATGTCTGGGAAACATGGGAGAAACAGCTGGTGACTGCACCCGGGAGCCTCAGAGGGAACGAGGGAGGGTCACATTCCACACAGCTGACATTGAGAGACTAAAATGGGTCGTCTGAGGGGGAGACGCAGCACGCTTAAACCCAGCTCGAAATGTCACGTTCTAACCCGTCAATGTATTACAATACATAAATCCTTCTTTTAGGTTTATTTATTTACCCCCAGTGAATATGAAGTAAGATATACATATAGCATTCCACTTTAATTGTGGTTGATTTGGTGGAAATGTAATACATGATTAAGTTAAATATTCTAGTCTTTTGTGTAGTTCTTATTTTTCATGTTTATAAATAGTGTATTAATGAATTAGCCCCAACATTGAAATAAAAGGTATACTTTCTGCTGCTTAACAGATGCCAGTTTTATTTTAGAGCATGTGTAGCACTTTTTTTCCTAAGCTAGTACTTCGTTTTCCTGTAGGCTACAACATAAGTGAAACGCATGAATATACTGGAAAAAACATGCAGCACGGTGTCTTGTGCATCCAGGATTTTTGGAGGTATGTCAGATGACCAGGACAGCTTGGCTAGCTGGCAAACTATATATTTAATATGTGTTTTAACTGTGCAGCAGAACCACTGATGCTATTATTGTGCAGGGTTTGGGGAGGGGTTACACAAAGCCATGATTGCAGGCCTGCCCAATAATATAATATATAATGAAAATGATGTATACAGTTGCATGCTCTAAATCAACAATTCAATACTGTAAAGTTCAGCCTGTGTAGAATCAAATCTCAGATCTTGCTTTAACAGAAATGTTGGTCCTGGAGAGTAGATTATTTATTTATTTATTGCATTTTAAATCTATAAATGTCCCTCTTAAACTGACAAAATGCATCTATTTTACAAAAAAATTAAGCTTAAGCGGTAGTTGAGAAACGAAGACTCTTTTTGTGCCATGCATAATTTATATTATTTCTCAGTTGGTCTCCCAGCATTACGCTATCAGCTGATATTGGCTGTGTCCAGGTGTATACAACCAACCAACCAGAGTCGGCACTGTGTCTCTAAATCAAATCTTTAAAGGGGTTCCCGCCGTTGTTGCTGTCAGGTGTCATTTCAGCGCGAAACCGGATGCGACCCTCCTCCACCCCAGGCACCTCCAGCCAGCTGTCAGGCATTCTTCGGTCATTCTCAGTTTTCATCAACTGAATTCTTCACCACCACCACCCGTGTCTGGACTTCATGGGGGATTCTGCCGAGTGGAACATGGCATCATAGTCCCTTGACTATACTGGTTTAGGATGGAGTCTATTTGTGCACTATTTCAATGTTATACAGGTGTAATAACAGTTTGTAAACTCTGACAAAAGTAGAATTAAGAAATCCAGGCTAAGTGATAAAGCGCCGCTTGACTTAATGTGACCCGCTCGTCACGGCTTAATCGGTTGCACGTTTGCCAAGTCGGGCTGAGAAGGAGGAGCTAAGTCAATTCAGGTGTACATAGCTGTGATAAGTGCATGTCCACGGCTTTCTTAAGTAGTCTACGCTATCGATCCCAGATTTACTGATACAGGAAGGGAGAATACGCCGCTGAGCAGCAACTGATCAAATATATGAGGAGGTGAAGCAAAAAATATGCAATATGCAAAAAAGGAATACAGCAGCTGTAATTAACCAGATTGTGATTGCTGAATGCGGAAGGATTTAAAATATCTACTCTGGAAATTTACCCTAAAGACTAGACCTCATTCACAATGCGAGAATGTTTTACAATATGCACAAATCTCTATAAGCTGTGTCTAATTCTAAATATCTTTCTAAAATAATAACAAACAAGACTGGAAAAGATCCTGATACAGGTTAAGATCAAATATAAAAACATTTTGCAGGCTGGTACGTTTTCAAATGTTGTAGAAATTACCTACAAGATGCCTGCTCTCATTTTATCGATTTTAGCAGTTAAAAAAGGTTCATTTGTCTGGCACTGGGGAAGACTAGCATCATGCAGGCGTCACCCCAGCTTAGGAATCTGCCCTTGTTTTAAACCAAAGAAGGCCTGGGTGGGACTCGGGGTGGAACAACTACTGACTCTGATCCACCTGCAGAAACTGTCCTCTTCATTTTCCACATCAAACCCAATCACCCATTTATACGCATATGTGGAAATCCTCTTTGATGTAACACATTCTTCTGTGGCCAGGGAAGGTAATAAAGATGTGTGCTAAGGACTTCAGTGCCAAACACACACTTCTGACAGTACGGAAAATAATGCATTTATTTACAGTTTTGGCATATAAAAAGTGCAGTGCCATACAGCAGAGATGCTCACGAGTCCCAAAGCTCGAGTCCAAGTCGAGTCTGAAGTCTTTCGAGGACGAGTCTGAAGTCGAGTCTGAAGTCACCGTGTGTTCGACTCGAGTCGCACTCGAGTCCGAGTCTCCAACTCGAGTCCCCATCTCTTATCAACGTCCCTTTTACCGTAAAAAAACCATACCAACAACTTTTTACTCCTCCTTTACTCTTTACTTAATGTTTTTTTGTGGTTTTTCCCATAAAATGAAAATACGAAGCGTAGCCGCTAAACCGGAAGTACGTAGATTTTAACAGTAAGAATCGACGCAACCGTCTGTAATGACAGCGGTTACCAGGGTAACGAGGAGAAAAGTTCATGAACGGATATAAATAAATAATCCTGGTCTGACGGGATGTGTTAGCAGCAGTAGTTGACTACACACGCTGCTCTTGGCTCTGATATTTTTTGTCCACGTATTGTTTTGCTTCAGTGAGCAGAACAGAGACAGTTAAAGGAGATCGCAGAGTAAACGGTCCGCCGCTGGAACGCATACGTCCCGACGTCAGCGAACCGTCGGTCGGACCGCCAGCGGCACCAGCGGCACCACCGCCTTCCCGTCAGCGCCACCCAGCAGCGGCATTCGACATCTTTCTCGTGTGTGGCCGCGCGTGCGCAGCCAGCAATATGTGTCAATGTACGCGTTACGTAGGCAGGTAACGGAGGGAGCGATATAGCGAGCTCATTAGATTTTTCCTAAAATTAAACATTGTTCACGAGTCCCAAAGCTCGAGTCCGAGTCGAGTCTGAAGTCTTTCGAGGACGAGTCTGAAGTCGAGTCGGAAGTCACCGTGTGTGCGACTCGAGTCGCACTCGAGTCCGAGTCTCCAACTCGAGTCCCCATCTCTGCCATACAGAGCAGCTTTGTTCTGATCCAATCTGTCTGAAACCACGTATCAATATCAGTGCTTCTTCATCCAAAACGTGGTTCAGAAATGGGCATCGTGGAGCAGGAAGAAACACAGGTGAACTGGACTTTATATGTCGCCCTCATCACTTTTACAACTGTTCACTCCTCAATGCGCAGTTCCGCCCCCCAACGGACCCCTCCCTAACCTAACCCCGTCGGTTGGTCCGCCCGCAACGACTACTACACCCCTGTATTTCGACGTGCTTTTTATCCACCGGACCTTCTTCCGGTCCGCAAAATATTGTCTTAAATGAAAACGGTTTGTGACCACTGATCTAAACAACTGCAAAAGTAGGGTTTAAAATCAAACTGGTGACAGCAATAGTGACAAGTAATGCATGTTAATAAAAATCGGAACACAACGGAATAACTGTTAAACACGTTTGTTTCGGATCAGAGCGGCAGCTGATTTAACACATGAGACTGCAGGTTTAATCCTGGTCTGCTCCAGCAGGCTGCCTCCAAAGAATGAATCGCCATGGTTACTTGGCCGGGTTTAATTCAACCTCCTTTCGTGCAACCAAGTCCAAGCTAAATACCTCAAGAATAACCTAAATATCCTTGCTTAATCCCTTATCCTTGTTTCGTGCAATACTCCCCGGAAAAGTTGCTAAATGACTTTGTGATGTCACTGCGTGGTTAAGTAATGACGTAAAACAGTGTCATTACTTTTAAAACAACGCTACTCAAATTGACTGGACATCTCGGCCAAAAATACGATTCGATGTATGTTAGTTCAGATTTATTTTGTTCATTATCACAATGTTTTTTGAAGAAGTAATATAAACAACATATTTTATATGATTAGATATTTTTTAAATACATCATTGAGTTATTAAACATTTACACATCACACATTATTGAACAATTAGATTTCTTTCTTATTAATTAGTAAACCTCTATATTCTCAACAATTAAGCAGTCTAGTTAGTCAACGTGCTACCAAACTCATCAACCATTCCAGGTACAAGCAAATAATAAAGGTATATAGTGAAAAAGCAACTTAACTCAAGTAAGGATGTATGTACTAGGCATCGCTTTCCAGCCGACAGCTGCCTGTGCACGAGCTGAGCGCCTGCTCCCTCACACAAAAATTGCGTTTATTTTAGCACTTGGTACAAAAGTTGCTAAAAGTGCCAAATAAATATTTTTTAGTTGATAATACTGCTAGCATAGTGATCTAGTGTTCATACCATAGCCTTCTCATCAGGAAATTTGAATTAGAAGGATGACATTCACACAGGGGCCTCAGTAGTAGAATAGGGTCTTGTTGGTTGGATCCCTGATTTCACTACCACCCACTCTTGCCCGACATGGTGCAGATGATTGCTCACTGACGCTAACTAAATTACACTGACAACATGCAAGGAGTCCGTTTTGTATGTTTTTGGGTGTGCGTTTATGTGCATACACAAGTGAGTTTGTTCAGGCAGTCCTTGCCCCCTATATTGGCACTTGCAGGAAGACATCTGCCTTTTCTAATTCAGTCCCAGTCATGTGGCAGTAACTTGGTAAACGGATATCATATCGGTGCCCTGACCTGTTGAGAGCCTTGTCGTTAAGGGAGCACAGCTTCTCTGCAATGTCATTGCGCACAACCAGGGCAAAGATCTTTGCTATGTAGCGATGCTTTGCAAAAAGCAGGTAGAGCTTCTTCCTCCTCCACCCCACATATCGGCAGGCGTTATCAGCACACAAGGTTACCTGTGGAAAATGACAACAAGAAATCAGACTGAAAGAAAACAAGCCGCATTACAGTGGGTAAAATTAGTATTGAACACGTCACCATTTTTTAAAGGTGCCATTGAAATGAAATTTTCGGCAGATGTTGATAACAACCCAGTAATCTGCACATACAAAAGGAAAAATAAGAATATATTTTCCACCTCACTACGTCTTGCCTGGGAGTATCAACTATCAATAATGGCATGCATTCTTTTCACTAGAGATGAGCCGGATACTCGTTTCAGCCGAGTATCCGGTACGGATAAAGCACTTTTGCCGAGTACGAGTCAATATCTGTGCTCGGATTGAATACAAGTCCTCATTGGGTAGCTGTCTGTGTCTGCGTTCTGTGATTGGCTGGTAGTCACAGCGCCCCTCCCCTACACACATACTGTCTGTGTTGCTGTGTCCCGCTCGGCTCTCCCTCTCTGTCGTCAGGTTCGCGGGTCTTTTGCCATAAATTCAAAGGATTTCTTCGGCTTCAGATTTATTTTTTTTACTTCGGTTGTTGTTAACTAGTAGAGTTTAGGTAAACGTGGGGTTTATTAAGACGTGGTTCGTAAGAATGCGACTCGCGCTGCGTCTCTGCCTGTCGGAGGTTTTTTTTTTTCATTTGGCTCGAACCAGTTTTTAGTTTTTTTACTTCACGCACTGACCTCTCTTCTTTTCCTCTCTCTGCCGGAGTTTTTTTTTTACCGTCTGTTGGCTCTCTTCACACACACACACCACAATAATTAAGAAGAAATGCTGTTTTAACCGCACACTGTTTTCAAAGTTCATGTTTTATATTGGTCACCTGTTAATCAAGCTCCCTGCGAAGGGTCAATTGCATGCTTAAAAAAGAGCATAACGGTTAAAGCCCAGCCTATTTCAAGACAACCCGACAACTTACGGGGTAAATCCTTCAGACTTCCGGGTTAAGCCCCGCCCACTTTCAGGTTAGGCCCCGCCCAATCCGAGTACGGATACGGATACAGATAATTCATATGGTTCAACAGATACTGATACAGATACAGATAATGCTGTACTCGCTCATCCCTACTTTTCACCACCATGGACTGCGAGTTTCCGCTGAGGCCCGATGCTAGATTCCCTTTAATCCAATGTCAGGTCACAGAGAACCTGCTTTCCAGGGCTTATTACACAGCAGCGTGCATAGACCTATGGTCTATTAGCAATATGGTCTATGCATTATCTCTTTCGCATGCTGGCCCTCTCAACTTTCTTGCAGTGGGAGGCGCCAGACATCCACTCTAGTCCAGACCCGCTGCCAGTTCTGGCTTGCACAGTCGTCCCTGTCTGAGGTCTGTAGGCAGACCCTCAGTCACGAAAGATGCCATCCTGGTTGGGGTGCATTGCTGAAGAACAGGACTGCACAGGACAGTGGTCTGCTTAGGATTGCAGGTTGCAAACCTTGTGCTTGAGTGTTTCCTGCCTTACTAAAGGGACAGCATGTGCTTTTCTGGTCAAAAAATACCCCTAGGGTGTTTCATATTAACAGCCAAGGGGGGCAGCCTTCGGTCATGAGTTCCCTTTCCCGCCAAGCTTTGATCAACAAACAATAATTGTTTTCATGAAATTAATTATTTCAATGGCATTTGATGACAAGGAATACAGAATCAAGCAGCTAATGAAGTTAAGTAAGATATGTCGGGTTTATAACAAGAATATATCCTTAATATAAGGGACAAGCAGAAAAACTTGACAGCATTCAATTATTTGATATTCCTCCGTTATTACTGTGCATATGACCAAAACTGACCTGGAATACACCCTCTTCTGATGGTCTAAGGGAGTCCCACTCCGGTGAGTCCAAAAATTGGAAAGGGTAGATGAAATGCAGAAACTCTCCTTTAACTGTCACACGTATTCTGTAGGAGAGTGAATGGAGATGTTAATGTATCCATCTTCCACTGCAAGGTTAACAACATAAAAGGCAAAAAGCACTTAATCTCCCAGAACACAGAGATACTCTATCGCAGCAGGTGTCCTGCATTTCACAGTTAGGGCCAATCCCAATCTCCCAATTTGACGGACTCTCAAACTTTGATACGCACCACTAACTTTGTGAGGGATTAGGGTGTCCCATTGTGAAATTGAGGCTCTGGGAGCCATTTCGAGACATTTATGGACCTTAGGTAGAACCAGAGAACGGGTTTAGGGGGGGACATTGGGATTGGGCCTAAGCCTCTGAGTAATGAGTGACTTGTTACGGTAAAGGTAACACGCTATGTCACTTTTTCTAGCGTATTTTCACAGCTAGAGCTAAATTAAGTTTTGTGTATGATATCCTTTAGTACAGGTGGCTATTCATCTGCTATAATCTCTAAAAACCTTTTAAACCCTGATATTTCACTTCATCTTGATTTCTTGTTCCAACAGTTTACTCATTCTGCCAACATTAGCTCCTGTATTTTAGCTTAGCAGTTACCTATGTCTTCCCTTCACTTCTTGCTCTGTGTATCACATTTTTAGCCATTCCTGTGTACAGCCCTCTGAGAATAATTTGTAGTATGATTTTGTTGCGTTGATGGTCTTAACTTTTGTTAGACAGTCAAACAATAACCTTTTATTAAAAAAAATTAAAGTGGCCCCTAGGGCAGTCAGTCTCTATAGGGCAGGGGTGTCAAACTCATTTCAAGTTTGGGCCAGATACTGCCCACTTTGACCGAACGTCGGCCACTGACAATCGGTACGGCCTGGGCGCCCCGGCGGGCCGGATGTGGCCTGGGGGCCGCGAGTTTGACATATGTGCTATAGGGTTTATTGTGTTTTGGTTCGGTAACCGCTCAGAGGGAAGCAGAGAGAAGTGTGTAAGATTGCAACTCTATTTCTTGGTCTGAACTCTGGGTTGTCATGGACTAGGTCCACTAAAAAACTGGGTCAGTTCCAAATCAGAACAGGCTCTCTCCAAAAAGTCTTCGGATGAACCCCACGATATTGAGAACCACTGGTGAACTGATGACATGTGGTATACATCAAAACTGCAACAAGCTAAAAAAGTGATAAGAGATAAGGAGGGATCGCAAATCCTGACACTACCCCTCTCTCTCCCTCACTCTCTGCCTTTTTGCTGCACTTTCCCACTTGCAAACTGAGCTGCCACCCATGTGAAGTCCTCCTGTCGGTTTTGCTTTTTTTTGCTTTTTCATTAGGATAGTTGATGAAGCCAGGACCCCCAGTTTGGGAACCACTGCTGGGGGTCTGTAGTAATATCCACATGGATGTGTTTGGAGGACATTTGCTAGTCTCACAGCTATTTGCTGTGATACTCAAGCTATTCAACATCAAGAAAACCATGTTAAGCTTGGGAAAGTTATTCTTCTCAATTTATTGCAAATTCACCTGTAATTTCAGGTAAAGTGTCCCTTAAAACAGTAATTAATGCCTATACCGACTGGGAGAAGGCCATGAAGCAACTGTAGGCCTACCTGTTTGAAAGACAGGGAACACTAAAATCTAGCTTAACTTATAATACTTTGAATTTATTGTCATCTGTAAAAAAAGAAGTATAGTAGTCATACAGATTGTAGGTAAAAAGAAATGACTGGAATATTAAACATTAAAGCTCAATCAGCTGGATGACACGGCTAAAAGTCATGCTGTGCTACGTGTTAATCTTATATCTTGTAGGTCATTTACGCTTTTATCCAAAGCAACTTACAATAGGTGCATTTCAACTGTAGAGATACAAACTCAGAAGAACAAGAAGCCCCGAGCATGGCAAAATCTATAAGTGCAGTTTGGTAAAATCAGATAAATGTGTCACCTGCCAGACAAGAGCACCGACAGCTTATCAATAGTGGTTTTTCCTTCAATGGCGAAACAGTGGTCCCTCTCTATGGCGTGAACTTCTCCGTCACAACAGGCCACGATCTTTCCAAAATGTGTGAGTGACACTCCTAGTTTTTTAAACATACACCTGTAAAGCTCCTGGAATTCCCTTTTGAAGGACACACTCTTCAGCCGATAAGCAACATGCAGAACTTGTCCAAAGCAAACCCCGAAGAGTGCGAAACTCCACAGGAAAGAGTCTGTTGTGCAGTTGTCTGACCATGCCCACAGAGTGGAACAGAAGAATCCCACAGTCAGACAGCTGAATAGATATAGTAATCCATAAAAGTTGCTGTTGCCCATGAAACCAAAGAACAGAAAAATGTTGGCGAGTTGCAACGCAGAGCCTTCCGAAGTGTCTCTCCAGTTCTCACAAAATGGGTATACCGCATCTGTGGGTTGTATTGTCAAGTTCATGTAAAAATCCAGAGGCTCCATGTCTAACGCTACATAAGTTCAAAGAAACTACCAGCACATTTCACACGAAGTCATCTAGAGTTCCTCAGAGTGTATGGAGGCTCAAAATAGACTGCTTACCGTCAGGGTAACACAGGCAACACGTGATTGAGTGTGTGAAGAGTACTTAAGTTAACGGAAACGTGACCGGAAAACGGCTCATATCAACCTACACAAATTTCCATTAATCCCAGTAATCTACTGGCTGTCACATGTCCTATATACAACTGTAATTCTACAGCATAGCACAGTACATTGCTGTATAGAAACCGCAGAAACAACACTGTAAAGAACGAATCTTCTCCAAAACAGGGCAGATAATTACAGAGAAAAGAAACAGGATCAGCCCCTTAAAGCTGAGGCACTTGGTCTTTCTCAATGTAAATTTTCGCTGAAGGTCAAAACTCTGGATGCTGATTTTTTTCTTTTTGTTTTACACATTTTAATTTATATTTTGTTGTGTGCTTCTGTATGTTGTTTCACTTTAAATTTGTTAAAGTTAAAAGTTTAAAATAGTTAGTTTAACTTTTTTAATTTACAAATGAACTTTTTGCACTATTTTTTATCACTCTGTAAAGTGTATAAATAAAAGTGTATTTATATAAATCATCTTTTTTTTTTACATTAGTAATTCATACCGCGCATAATTTGCGCCTCGGTTCCATAAAACGTATTTCCAAAATGGATCTCAAAGTGCATTTCTTAACACGTTTTTATTTATCTTATTACTTCTCACTCTCTCCCTGTCTCCTTTCCTTCTCACACCCTGCTCGCTCCCCCACGCACACACACACTTCTCCTTTCCACCTTTTTTTTTTATTTACACACTGCAATTATACACCGCTGTTCTCAATGTGCCATATTCTTTTTAACGCGGCTTTAGGAACACTAAGTCCTAGGGTCACCAGCCCGTGGTAGTTCGAGGGTCCCTAGATCCACAGGCCACCTAACCTAGCGAAGCCATCCCTCGTCAGGGAGTGGGGGGGTTGCCACACCTGAGACTAGGATAAGGACGCTGATCCAAATCCTTTTATTTGTGCCGGATCCTGGATCCCTTGGTATTCGCCAATACCTTCCGAATTACCGTGCTCGCCGGCACTATTTCACACTCAAATCAATTTTAGCGGTGTTAATTTAGCGAATTGCTCAAGCATCAATTTCGTTCTTGGCTACCACCAAACCACAACCTACTCCTTATTTTAGATTATTCAATATGCAGAATTAGTGGTAACAGGTTTCTGCTTACCTTAGTTTGAAGTGGCCTTGGAGTATGCAGTGTTCAGTGGGTGAATTCACCTATGCAGGAAAACTTCTCAATCCCAGACGAGCCCCCAAATTGTTGGGATTTTCAATCCCCCCGAGTTGGTTGATGAGAAGAATCCGGCACGTCAAGTTAAAAAGTTAACATTTATTTAGAAGAGAAATAGATACATTGAGCAATTCCCCGCCGGTGCACCTGGAGACTACATACGTATCACAAAGTGATCCATCAAAGAGTCTGCCTGTTGTCCAACTTTTTATAATCTCCTCACGTCCTTGAAGACTAGTTTGAGCTGGTACTGGTCTCAAACGGCTATTGTCCAAGATGCCCAGGTGTCCCCCCCTCCCCCTGTACCATCCTGTGCAAAGGAGTACTGTCTCAGATAGGGATTTATCTTCAAGCTTTCTGTACTCCTTCATCCCTCAGTTCCCTTGTGTGCCTTATATGGTTATAGCGTTATTTACTGCATTGTCACAACATCTGCTCTATAGAAAAAACATGTAAAAAGCACACGAACAGGAACATAGATCTCACAGTAACCAGTCCAGCACTTTCACGTAAGCCTACTTTGATTTCACAACATGAATAAAGGATCATATCTTACGTTGGACCATTAAATTAACAAAATAAAGTGAACATAACGTTAGCAAATGCTGTAGCCGAAGCGAACGTAGCATCAACATAGCTAACGTTAAATGGATACGACCATGTTTACGTAGGCTAACTTAACTTTGCTTGTTGATTCAAATGCTGACACATAAAATCGTGTGTCAATGTGACATCCCTGAGAGTCCTGATCCAATAGGTCCAGGCCATGGGAGTACCTGATTGGCTTCTTCCGTCCTAATTGATAATTACGTGGAGTATTTAAGACTGCTGTGCCTTGTCTCCAAGGGGGGGGGCACTCCATGGGGAAACTGTCCGACTGAGTGTCTACCTGTGTTTTCTTCTTACATGGTGCGTTACGATTTTGTCTTCCTTTATCCCTAGACTTCTGTTTATCATTACTACTATTGGTGTGGTTGTGGGTGGTGATACGTTTTAAGTTAATAAAACATGCTTGAGTCAAACAACGCTGTTTGATCCCTCTTTTGTGTTGCGCCTTGAGCCGGTCGTAACAGTCAATGAAAATAAAATAAGTTGCTGGTAACAAGGTTCAACAGAATTGTACATGTAATGTAAAATATAACGTTACAGATATTAAAGTTGTCGTTAGCTTGAAGCGTCATGCTTGCTGGACACATCTGGTTAGCAACAAGTCACGTTATCGGCAAAAATCAATACAATGTAAATTTAACACGAAATGACTGGATACGGTAATGCTGAGAGCGATAAAATCCACAGCTGCCAAACTCTTGCCCAATCGGGCAGTATACAATTGGGCCTACTCTGGTTGAGAGTGGGCAGCCAAGTTAATCGGCCAAATCAGGCATTCTAGAATCTGGTTTATTCTGGTTGAGACATGGTAGCCGACAAGACAATTACATTTTGTGAAATGTCGCACAAAGACAATTCAATTCGATGTCAATTCGGGACAGGCTGTTGTTGAAAATAATGTAATCTTCCCTGTTGCACATTGCATGAAAAAATGCCGAATGATGTTGGTACTTTACCGCAATTGTGTTGTGGGCCATGACCTATGCGGAAGCCTTTGGCCCAGTAAAAATATGATACGTCCACTTCTGGGCAAATTCTGGCACATACACAGATAATCTGTCGGTCAGCCGACACTGGCGGAAGACAGTCCGAGTCGGCTCAGAACTGACTGCTATCTGGGTAGAGCTTTTCCCTTTGGCTTTTGGTTAAACTGGCACTGTGGATATAGCTGCTATCTGACACACCACCTTTCCGTGTCTGGAGATTTCTCTGCTGAGGAATTAGTCTGTGATGAATGGAGGAATGTTTGATAGAACCACTTTTGTGGGCGGTTGTGTCAGTGTCAACACCTGCACGAACATGTAATTTACCGCGATGACTTGGTTCACCTTCCCCACCTGGTCCAGGAAAATGACTACGGCCCCATTCATCCAAGCGGCCGATTTCACGCTGCTGTGTCCGACCACCTCCCCCACAGCCAGCCCGATGTCCTATGCACGGAAAGCAGGCGCCGACTTTAATGCCATGCTTGAGGTGAGACCAATTTTCCCCATTTACCATGGCATCCTATAACACCGACTGGATTACATTCAACGTTATGTGAAACCCAACTTATCTAACCACATTAAAGTAGGGAAAAGAACAAACAAAAACTTGCTTGCTGAATCACTCCCAGCATGCACCAAGAGAAAGAGAGCAACGGACTTGAAAGGTAAAAAAAAAGGTTAAGAAAATGACCGTCAACAGGAAACGCAGCGAAATCAATCACAAATTGGTATTTCTTGATGGACCAGAAGATGTGTGATTAGCTGTCCTTTGCCTTGACTGAACAAAAGCAATCCTACATATTTTATTGATGTTTTGAGCATCTTTCAACGCAATACAAGTAGCCCAGTGGTAAGGTGTTCTGGTTACAAAGTCAGCAACAATGGCTAAATTCTTTTTTTGTGATTACCATTCTTGTCATTCTTTGTGGCAAGGAGGCTAATGGTTTGAGCAAACTCTAGGCACAGTGTTCCTTTGCTTTGTTTTTTATCACATTATTAGCAGAGAGCAAGCCCTTACTTAAATATGTAATCAGAAAGGTGTGTACACGAGTTAGTACATCTGTTTACCAAAAGTTGTGTGATTATTAGGGTCCTCGCTACGACTAGTCATAGAGGAATCTATTTTATTTCAATGAATTATTATTCACAAACCCCGGGCCTTTTGGGGGCCTATATCATAATCAAAAAGTTGTTAAATTTGGCATGGATATTCAGACTGTTAAAAATAATAATAATAACTTTTGGGTCTCACGAAATGTCTCTAGCGCCCTCTAGAAATTTAAAAAAGACCACACTAGGCCAGTTTTCGCCCCCGATGTCCGATCAACTTGAAAGTTGGCACACAGGTGCTCTACGACATGCTTTACAAAAAGTCAATCATGGTATGCAAATGCACCCAACTAGATTTTCCGCCATTTTGAATTTAGTGAAAAACACATTTTTGGCAATTTCTCCTAAACGCTGAGTTGGATTGTCACGAAACCTTTGGTGGATCAATATTGGGTCAATGTGCCCTTGATATACAAGAATGGTGCTGATATTTCATTGTTTTGATAAGATATGGGCTACTTAACTTCGCAAGGGGTTTGGCTTAAACTGGCAGATATTTAACTTCCAAATGACTTGGCCTGCCCTCACCAAAATTATAGCATATGTAAGCCCTGAACACACCCACATTTTTTCATAATTTTCGAAGAATAGAGGGCGCTGTAATAATGGTTTAAAATCTGTCTTTTTGGCCTGTTTTCATGATTTCTTAGTTGTAAAAGACCAAAATCATGCAGTGTGATCTTGAGACCGTAGGCTCTAAAAACTTTGCCGGAAGAATTTCCAAACTATGTGTGTAGGGAGCATTTTCAAAAAACCACCATCCGCCACAAAAGTTGAAGTTGTTTTAACTCGACCATACTTTATCTAATGTACTCCATATTTCTTATAGCATGAACTTTTCACCCTTTAAACATCTATATGATCATTTCTAACTTCTCCTATGGTTTTAAGAAATTACGGTTAATGAACTTTGCAAGGGGTGTGGCTAAATCTGGCAAGATTTTTAACTTCCAAATGGCTTTGCCTGCCCTCACCAAAATGCAGGATGTGTAAACATTGAACCCCTGAACACACCCTAATTTTTGAAGATTAGGGGGCGCTGTATTTAATAATTAAAGATGTGCCGTTTTGGCATAGTTTCGTTATAAAAGACCAAACTCCTCCCAGGGATTAAATCCGATTCTTTTCAAATCCACGCAGTGTGTTCTTGAGACCTTGGCCTCTAAAAGTTGCATTTTGCCAGAAGAAATATTAAACTATGTGCGTAGGGCGCAATTTAAAAAAAACATCTTCTAACCCTTATGTTATGTTTAGGGTCAATTTGACCCATTTCAATTTTTGTGTTGACCAAAGCTCAGGTTATCCTTATTTTTCCACTAAATTTTATGACTTTTCCTCATCTAGGGTCATGAACTGCTGTGTAAAATCTGGACACTTTGATGTGTCGTGGAGTGTCTGCACACAGTTTGTATACAAAGATGATGTTGCGGGTCATTTTGACCCAGACACAAAGTGGCTGTTCAAATCCAAAATAAACATGTCTCTTTGATGTACTTTATTATGATTGCCTCTGAATAGCCAATCAGAACCAGGTGTTTATGGAAGAGACTTTCTCTCCCCTGTCCTTGTCACTGTTTCAATGCCCTTTCTCTGAAAAATACACCAAAAATGAGCTCCAGACGATTTTCAGCTGAAGAAGTATTATCGCAGCCTATGAACTGGGATAGTGATGTATAGGAAGAGATTTCAGAGCCAGAGGACAATGCTATTGATGATCCAGATTATCAATTTTCCCACGATGAGGAGGATTCAGAGGACGAGTGCCGGTTTCCCTTCATCAGATGAAAAACAAGAAACGTCATCCACAGAGGGGACATCTAAAGATGGTAAAGTAAAATGGTCAACATCACCACACCAAAGCCGAGGCAGATTCTCATCATCTAATGTCATCAAAATGACTCCTGGTCCGACAAGATTTGCTGTCACAAGAGTTGATGATATTGAATCAGCATTTCAGCTCTTCATATCCCCACCCATAGAGAAGATAATCCTCAACATGACCAACTTGGAGGGGAGGCAAGTCTTTCAAGAAAAACGGAAGCCACTGGATCCAACTGACTTGCATGCTTACATTGGAATTCTGGTGTTAGCTGGAGTATACAGGTCAAAGGGTGAAGCAACTGCAAGTTTATGGGATGAAGAGAATGGAAGGCCAATCTTCCGAGCAACAATGTATTTGGAGACATTTCACATGATCTCTCGTTTGATCCGATTTGACAACCGTGACACCAGAGCTGGTCAACGCGAGAGAGACAAACTTGCAGTGATCAGAGATGTCTGGAATAAATGGGTCAAAATCCTGCCTTTACTGTATAATCCTGGCCCCCACGTTACTGTCGATGAGCGCCTTGTTCCATTCAGAGGACGCTGTCCTTTCCGACAGTATATGCCAAGCAAGCCTGCGAAATATGGCATCAAAATATGGGCAGCCTGTGATGCAAAATCCAGTTATGCGTGGAACCTGCCGGTATATACTGGAAAGCCACCTGGAGGAGCACCTGAGAAGAATCAGGGAATGCGTGTGGTATTGGAGATGACTGAAGGCCTGCAAGGTCATAACATCACATGTGACAACTTCTTTACATCCTACCGTCTTGGAGATGAACTTCAGAAGAGAAAGCTGACTATGTTGGGAACAGTCAGAAAAAATAAACCAGAACTTCCCAGTGTGATTTTTGAAGATGCAAGGCATTTGCTTTCACAGAGAAAACAACACTTGTTTCCAGGGCAGGGCATCTGACCAACCCACAATGGATCCTTTGGATGCAGGTGCAAAGAAACGCAAAAGATGCCAAGTCTGTCCCTCCCGAGATGACAGTAAAACAACTACCTGTTGTGTGAGGTGCAAAAAGTACATCTGCAGAAAGCACACAGTCACATTCTGTCCATCATGTGGGGAACACTGAAAATGTTGAACATTGAAAACCCAAGGAGAATGGGGCAAGTTAAATGAAAAAAAAAGTGTTTGAATTGTATATCTCTTCTTCTCATCTCTTCTTAATGTTTGTTTAATCTAAAATAAAGTTCTTATTGGTTTAACTTCATTTTTGACGGTTTTGAGTGCATTTACATAATACGAGGGCTAAAAGATTTCGAAGGAAGTTGGATCATGTATGGTATTTTGAGAGGCTTTTATTTTAGACTGGTACAACAGAATGTCCTGGTTATCACCAAGTTACACCATGGTGATGTGTAATCCCTGCCTGAAGTGGAATGGTCATCCAACTATTGATTGTTTCCTTTTAAATCTACCCAGAAAATGACAAAATGTAGTCTGGTGATTGAGAGATATTGAAGGGAATTGACTCATCTATGGTATTCTGAGAGGCTTTGATTTGTAATGGTACATCAGAAGCTACTGGTTATATGTTGACATAAAAGGCTTAGGACCATGATAATGTCAAAGATTAAAGCTGCGAGCAGCGATGAACGGGCCTTCGCTTCTCCTTGCATGTCGGGGGGGGGCAGTGGTCAACAGGACACGCGGTCAAAAAGAGACTAAAGAGACAAAATAAATCCCTCTTGGGGCTGGTATTCAAACCTGAGTCTGTGGTCTCATGAACGGAATCCACCAAGACAAGGCTATTGCCGAGCTGCAAAAGACCTGCAAAATGTATATGAAATTTAGGTTCACCTTCGTTCAGTCAAGGCAAAGGACAACGACTAATCACACCGCTTTTGCTCCATCAAGAAATATTAACCTTTTAACTACACACACTGGATGACCATGTGTCTACAGATTCCAAAGCATCAAGCCAACCTCTGCAACACAGGACTTGTTGTGAATCAATTATCAAAACGTCACTAAAATAATTTTGAACGCCCCCATTCAGTCAAGATTGATCTCCATTAGCTTTTTCATATGTGGCATGACAAGCTCTTTACCCAGTACCTTAATGAATAGAACCATGCATTGTTAGCCCTCCTTCCAGAGATGGGTTGCAATGACCAAAATAAAAAATCAAGGTACACAATTTACACCATGGGAAAGAATTGATCACACCCTTGTTCTCGTGGACTCGTGAAACGTCATCAGTCGCAGCCCGAGTACTGTTCCAATTCTAAAGCCGCATCTGGATGAGAACGGTCATAATACCCGGATGTTACTCGGAGAAGGCTCATCTGTTCTTGTGAGAGCCAAATATCCCAGAATGCATTTCACTTCAGCAACAGGCAACAACAACAGGAAAAAAAACACAACTTTATGTCGAAGTTTATAAATACTACTATATTTAAGTAACGTAATGTAATTTCATGACTGAAGTTAGTTGTTAAAGCAACTTTTCTGCGGCCGGTTTGTCAACATTCATTTCCGTGGATGTGGGAGATGTGAGGTGTAGTTAACGGACAGTCAGCTCATCTCAGCTCACAGAGAGCAGCCTGTTTTCGGCGAGTCTTCTATGAAATGGGACATTGGTGTTCACATCTCCGTATTGATTATACATGAGATTTAACTGTACTTCATAAGTATTAATGTGGTGTCAGAGACTGATGTTGTTCACCAGTTACATGTTTGAATGTAACTTTTGGCGTGTTTCCACCGAGCAGTACGGTACGGTACGGGTCGGGTCTGTTAACCGTGATTTGGCGAGCGTTTCCACCGCAAACAGTACCCTTACTTAATAGGCGTGGTGTATTCCAGAAAGTAGTGCTAACGTCACTTGATCGGCGCGGTATTGGACGGAAAGTAGATTGACGTCATTCAATCGCGCGGAAACTGAAAGCTAACCGTAAACAACAATGGAGACAAATAGCCGATCCTGTTCTTGCTTCTCGATATGTGGCTGTTAAAGTAAATGCTGCGCGGCGACATTGTTGTGAAGGTGTTGTAGTTTTAAAACGGCGCTTCGTGTGTTGTTTTTCCCCTTACCGCACGCGCAAATGACGACACTCTTTCAACCAATCAACGTTCTGCAGTGAGTCTAGCTCCACCCTTTAGTACCAAAAAACTGTGCCAGGTACCCCAACGGAAGGGTACCCAAAAAGTGGTACGGTACGGTGCGGATCTTTGGTACTTTTCTCAGTGGAGACACAAATAAAAGGGTACCGACCCGACCTGTACCGTACCGCTCGGTGGAAACGCACCATTAAACATCTTGTCTGTATCCGCAAAGCGCAACTTGTTATTTTCTATCATTGTGCATTAAAACTAACAATGTTTTAATTAAAGGCCTTGAGTAGACGGTCATCGAGACTCTAAACCGGCAGCAGAACTTCAGCTTCAAAGAAACTCTGAATTATAACTAGAAAATGCATTTCCTGCTGAAAATGCGTTGGAATGCAAAAAGCTGAAATTAATTTCAAAAAGTTGCTTAAAGTACAGAAATGAAACAAGCTGAAATACATTTAAAAATGGCTGAAAATACAGAAATGAGAAAAGCTGAAATGAACTTGAAACAAGAGAAGCTTCTATGAATTTGAAATCACAGAAATAATAAAAGCTGAAATTAATTTCAAAAAGTTGCTTAAAATGCAACAAGCTGAAATTATTCTAAACATTGCTGAAAATACAGAAATGAGAAAAGCTGAAATGAACTTGAAAGAATTGGAAAAAACAGAAATGGGGGAAGCTTCTATGAATTTGACAAAATACAGAACTAATAAATGCTTAAATTACTTCTAAACATTGCTGAATCTTTTTCATTCAAACTAAATGAACTTGGTAAATGGACTTGTACACCGCTTTTCTAGTCTTCTGACTGCTCAAAGCGCTTTAATACTAGATGACATCTCTCACCCATTAATACACTGATGACACAACCTACCATACACAGTGGCACCTGCCCATGTGCACAGAATAAACAAGACAGGAGAAGATCCTGGCAACAAGTCAAAATAAAATATAAAAACATTTTGCAAATAGTGTAGAAATTACTGAAAGCTTCGTGGCGGTCCCATCAAAAACGCCCCTGGATACTTCCGGATAAGTTAACCGTCATGTCTCGATGATGTCATAAAGATGCGCGGTTTTGTGAAATAAACATGGACGCATACAGCGCCAATGACTAATACAAGTACTACGTGTTTCACTTGGACAATTAAATGTTAGTGGACACACACAAATACTACAGCCCCCATCTCGATTACAATTGTTCACTCCTCAGTGCGCAGTTTCGCCCACCAGCGAACCCCCTCCTCCCCCCTAACCCCGGCTGGTCCACCGTAACTTTTGACGTGCTTATTAACTGACGGACCTTCTTGCGGTCCGATGAAGGTTATTAATAGTATATTAAGTTGACGCTCTGTTGCGTAAAATAAAGACCAAACGATCTCCTGTCATTCGCGTAAGAAAACAAACTCACGTGTCTGCAGCTCAATCCCCGAAGGAACAACGTCACGCCACTCCCCGTAACTTTTGACGTGCTTATTAACCTACGGACCTTCTTGCGGTCCGCGAAAAGGTTATTAATAGTATCACTCGCGTAAGAAAATAAACTCACGTGCCTGCAGCTTAATGACAACACCGAATGAACAACGTCACACCCACGGTTTAAGTCTCCAGCGGGGAGTAGCCTTGTTAGCAGTATAGCTAGCTAGCACTCTAGTACTTATGGCTCTCACATGTCTCAAATATCTTACGGTCCAGCCTCCACATTACTTACCGTCTGCTCATCCCGGGTCTCCGTCCCAACTCACGACACGCACCGTTATCTAACCACTGTTAAACCTGCACGTCCCTGAGCTACGTCTTTATGGCCATAGATCAACAGCTGGTCGCTAATTAGCTCACGGCGAAGAGATTTAGACAAAATCCACACCTCAAACAAATGCTTCCTGGAGCAAAACTATATGGGGTAGCCAAAAAATAATGACATTTTGAGAGACCCAAGACCCTATCAAACGCATGAGTGTAGTTTTTATGTCTCTATGTGTTTTAAAACTGCTCAAACAGCCGTTTACAAAAAGTGTACCGGCTGTGTTTTTTTTTTTTAAATGTCGGCAGATTTGTATGGAAGCTTATGGGGCTCGGGGCAGACTTTGTCTCACAATCGGGCTCCTCACGCAAAAAGTAAATGACTCTGAGATTTCAAACTTATACGAGTCCAACCAGCACAAGCACGGCTAATGTTTTCTTTTTAAATGAAGGCTGAAAAGTGAATATTGTGGCCGTAAAGATAAAAGTGCCTCTTTTTTTTTTACTGAATCCTGACAAGGTGCTCACTCTAAATCGCGGGACCATCCGGAAAACTCCACTCTAAATTCGAAAGAAACCCCAAAACTACAATAGATATCAACAAGCTGTTTTTTTAATGAAATTAATAGATATCAACAAGCTGTTTTTTTTAATGAAATTGTTAAGACTTGTGGCAACATTTTAAAGTTTAAATGGTGGCTCTAGCTGAAAGATTGGAAAAGCTGAAAAAGTTGAAAGTTGAACAAGTTTTGAGAGGATTTGAAAATTTAATCCATTGGAAACCATGTTAAAAAGTTTGATGTTTTTAATTTATATTAATTCAATTATAAGAGCTAAAAAGCTGAAAAGTCATAGCAGACCTCTCCTGAAGGAGCTGAACATTTTAATATTTGAACGGTTTAAATAGCTGAAAGTGTGAAGGAGTTGAAAGGGGGCGCGGAAGAAATATAATAACTAGAAAATGCATTTCCTGCTGAAAATGCGTTGGAATGCAGAAAGCTAAAATTTATTTCAGAAAGTTGCTTAAAGTACAGAAATGAAACAAGCTGGAATTATTAAAAACATTGCTGAAAGAATGGAAAAAGCTGAAATACATTTAAAAATGGCTGAAAATACAGAAATGAGAAAAGCTGAAATGAACTTGAAACTATTGCAAAAAAACTGAAATGGAGAAGCTTCTATGAATTTGAAATCACAGAAATAATAAAAGCTGAAATTAATTTCAAAAAGTTGCTTAAAATGCAACATGCTGAAATAATTCTAAACATTGCTGTAATAGAAAAGGCTGAAATACATTTTAAAATTTATGAAAATACAGAAATGAGAAAAGCTGAAATGAACTTGAAAGAATTGCAAAAAAACTGAAATGGGAGAAGCTTCTATTAATTTGAAATCACAGAAATAATCGAAATAGGAAAAGCTGAGAATTAAAAAATACATTTTTTGTAGTAATATAAGGTTTAGTACTATAGTTGCAATTGTGGTACTAGTGGTTTATAGCAGCAGTAGAAGAAGTAAGTACTAGTTTCACTAGTATTTGAAAGCAATTGTGGTGTACCTATTGTTGAGGTACAGATAATCATTGAGGCTTTTATTTTGAAATAATGGTACTAGTGGTACTAGCAGCAATAGAAGAAGTAAGTACTAGTTTCACTAGTATTTGAAAGCAATTGTGGTGTACCCATTGTTGAGGTAGAGATAATCATTGAGGCTTTTATTTTGAAATAATGGAATTGGTGTGGGGTGGTTTGGGAGACAGAATATTTGTTATTCAAAGCAAATGGACTTGGTAAAATAGATTTGTACAGCGCTCTTTTAGTTTTCTGACCACTCAAAGCACCTTAACACTACATAAGATCATTCACCCATTCACACACCAATGACAGGACCTACCATACACAGTGGCACCTGCCCAACCAGTAACTAACATTCACACACACTGTAGTCACAGCTAGAGGAACAATGCTGGGATTAAGCGTCTTGCCCAAGGACACATTGACATGCAGGTTAGCCAGGCCTGGGATCAGACCGCCAACCCTGATTGGAGGACGGCCGCCCGCGCTCCCTACTCAACCACAGTCGCCCTAAGCTAATAAAACTAAAGTTATTAATTGATGGGCCTCAAACATTACAGTAAGAATTCCCTCCATTGGGGTTGAAATACTAGTAGTACTAGTAAAAGTCATTTTAGTAATAATACCAGCTGAAATACTAGAAGTACTACTGGAAGTACTAGAAATATTAGTAGTGGTTGTAGTACTATTTGAAAGAGCAATACGAATTCAACAAAACAGCTTCATCCTAAGCTTCATGGCTAAATTACAGATAATCATTGCAGCTTTTATTTTGAAATGATGGTATTGGGGGAGTGGGTGAGTAGGTGCAGGGGTTGAGAGTCAGAATATATTATTTAATAGGCCTCATCAAACATTACAGTAAGAATTCCCTCCATTGGGGTTGAAATACTAGTAGTACTAGTAATATTAGTAGTAGTAAAAGTCATTTTAGTAATAATACCAGTTGAAATACTAGAAGTACTACTAGAAGTACTAGAAATATTAGTAGTGGTTGTAGTACTATTTGAAAGCGCAATAAGTATTCAACGAAACAGCTGAATCCTAAGCTTCATGTTTAAATAACATAATCATTGCAGCTTTTATTTTGAAATGATGGTATTGGGTGAGTGGGTGGGGGGGTTGAGAGACAGTATATATTATTTAATAGGCCTCATCAAACATTACAGTAAGAATTCCCTCCATTGGGTTGAAATACTAGTAGTAAAAGTATTTTAGTAATAATACCAGTTTAAATACTAGAAGTACTACTAGAAGTACTAGAAATATTAGTAGTGGTTGTAGTACTATTTGAAAGCGCAATAAGTATTCAACGAAACAGCTGAATCCTAAGCTTCATGTTTAAATAACATAATCATTGCAGCTTTTATTTTGAAAAGATGGTATTGGGTGAGTGGGTGGGGGGGTGGGGGGGTTGAGAGACAGTATATATTATTTAATAGGCCTCATCAAACATTACAGTAAGAACTCCCTCCATGGGGGTTGCTTTGAAATGATGAGAGAAGGTGGAGAGAAGGAGGTCATGTCAGGCTGCACTAATCAGCTAATAAGGATCAGCTGTGAGTCACAGAAAGAGGCCCAGCTCGTTGGCGCGGCAACGGAGCAGCTGCACTTAGCTCACAGACAGTTACTGAGAACCCACACCTCAAACAAATGCTTCCTGGAGCAAAACTATTTGGAGTAGCCAAAAAATAATTACATTTTGAGCGACACAAGACTCTACCGAACGTTTGAGTGTAGTTTTTATGTCTTTATGTGTTTTAAAACTGCTCTACCAACAGCTTACAAAACATGGACCCTCTCGTCTTCCGACTTTGCCCGCACTCTAGCGCTCACTCTAAATTCGAAAAGGACCCCAAAACTAGTGAAACATAATGAGTGGTTATGAAAAAACTATAATAGATATGAACAAGCTGTTTTTTTTAGGAAATTGTTAAGACTTGTGTTAACATTTTAAAGTTTAAATGGTGTCTCTAGCTGAAAGATTGGAAAAGCTGAAAAAGTTGAAAGTTGAAGAAGTTTTAAGAGGATTTGAAAATTTAATCCATTGGAAACCATGTTAAAAAAGGTTGATGTTTTTAATTTATATTAATTCAATTATAAGAGCTAAAAAGCTGAAGAGTCATAGCACACCTCTCCTGAAGGAGCTGAATATTTTAATATTTGAATGGTCTTAATGGCTGAAAGTGTGAAGGAGTTGAAAGGGGGCGCGGAAGAAATAGAAGAATAAATTAATATTGAACTAGAAAATGCATTTCCTGCTGAAAATGCGTTGGAATGCAGAAAGCTGAAATTAATTTCAAAAAGTTGCTTAAAGTACAGAAATGAAACAAGCTGAAGTTATTATAAACATTGCTGAAAATACAGAAATGAGAAAAGCTCAAATGAACTTGAAACAATTGCAAAAAAACTGAAATGGGAGAAGCGTCTATGAATTTGAAAACACAGAAATAATAAAAGCTGAAATTATTTCTAAACATAGCTGAAATACATTTAAAAATATCTGAAAATACAGAAATGAGAAAAGTTGAAATGAACTTGAAACAATTGCAAAAAAAACTAAATGGGAGAAGCTTCTATGAATTTTTAAAACAAAGAAATAATAAAAGCTGAAATTAATTTAAACATTGCTGAAATAGAAATAGGAAAAGCTGAGAATTAAAAAATACATTTTGTAGTAATTTAAGGTTTAGTACTATAGTTGTAATTGTGGTACTAGTGGTACTAGCAGGAGTAGAAGTAGTAAGTACTAGTTTCACTAGTATTTGAAAGCAATTGTGGTGTACCTATTGTTGAGGTACAGATAATCATTGAGGCTTTTATTTTGAAACTAGAAGTACTAGAAATATAAGTAGTGGTTGTAGTACTATTTGAAAGAGCAATACGTATTTAACAAAACAGCTTTATCCTAAGCTTCATGGCTAAATTACAGATAATCATTGCAGCTTTTATTTTGAAATGATGGTATTGGGTGAGTGGGTGGGGGGGTTGAGAGACAGTATATATTATTTAATAGGCCTCATCAAACATTACAGTAAGAATTCCCTCCATGGGGGTTGAAATACTAGTAGTACTAGTAAAAGTCATTTAGTAATAATACCAGTTGAAATACTAGAAGTACTACTAAAAGTACTTACATTTAAAAATTGCTGAAAATACAGAAATGAGAAAAGCTGAAATGAACTTGAAAGAATTGAAAAAAAAGAAATGGGAGAAGCTTCTATGAATTTGAAATCACAGAAATTAATTTAAACGTTACTGAAAGAATAGAAATAGGAAAAGCTGAGAATTAAAAAAATACATTTTTTGTAGTAATATAAGGTTTAGTACTATAGTTGTAATTGTGGTACTAGTGGTACTAGCAGCAGTAGAAGAAGTAAGTACTAGTTTCACTAGTATTTGAAAGCAATTGTGGTGTACCTATTGTTGAGGTACAGATAATCATTGAGGCTTTTATTTTGAAATAATGGTACTAGTGGTACTAGCAGCAGTAGAAGAAGTAAGTACTAGTTTCACTAGTATTTGAAAGCAATTGTGCTGTACCTATTGTAGAGGTACAGATAATCATTGAGGCTTTTATTTTGAAATAATGGAATTGGGTGGGGGGGGGTTTGGGAGACAGAATGTTTGTTATTTAAAGCAAATGGACTTGGTAAAATAGAGTTGTACAGCGCTCTTCTAGTCTTCTGACCACTCAAAGCACCTTAAGACTACATAACATCATTCACCCATTCACACACCAATGACAGGACCTACCATACACAGTGGCGCCTGCCCAACCAGTAACTAACATTCACACACACTGTAGTCACAGCTAGAGGAACAATCCTGGGATTAAGCGTCTTGCCCAAGGACACATTGACATGCAGGTTAGCCGGGCCTGGGATCAGACCGCCAACCCTCTGATTGGAGGACGGACGCCCGCGCTCCCCACTCACCCACAGTCGCACTAAGCTAATAAAACTAAAGTTTATAATTGATGGGCCTCAAACATTACAGGAAGAAATCCCTCCATTGGGGTTGAAATACTAGTACTAGTAATATTAGTAGTAGTAAAAGTCATTTTACTAATAATACCAGTTGAAATACTAGAAGTACTACTAGAAGTACTAGAAATATTAGTAGTGGTTGTAGTACTATTTGAATAAGCAATACGTATTCAACAAAACAGCTTTATCCTAAGCTTCATGTTTAAATAACATAATCATTGCAGCTTTTATTTTGAAATGATGGTATTGGGTGAGTGGGTGGGGGGGTGGGGGGGGATGAGAGACAGTATATATTATTTAATAGGCCTCACCAAACATTACAGTAAGAATCCCCTTCATTGGGTTGAAATACTAGTAATATTAGTAGTAGTAAAAGTCATTTAGTAATAATACCAGTTGAAATACTAGAAGTACTACTAGAAGTACTAGAAATATTAGTAGTGGTTGTAGTACTATTTGAATAAGCAATACGTATTCAACAAAACAGCTGAACCCTAAGCTTCATGGCTAAATTACAGATAATCATTGCAGCTTTTATTTTGAAATGATGGTATTGGGTGAGTGGGTGGGGGGGTGGGGGGGTTGAGAGACAGAATATATTAGAAGGCCTCATCAAACATTACAGTAAGAACTCCCTCCATGGGGGTTTGAAATGATGAGAGAAGGTGGAGAGAAGGAGGTCATGTCAGGCTGCACTAATCAGCTAATTAGGATCAGCTGTGAGTCACAGAAAGAGCCCCAGCTCGTTGTCGCGGCAACGGAGAAGCTGCACTTAGCTCACAGACAGTTACTGAGAACCCACACCTCAAACAAATGCTTCCTGGAGCAAAACTATTTGGAGTAGCCAAAAAATAATGACATTTTGAGCGACACAAGACTCTACCGAACGTTTGAGTGTAGTTTTTATGTCTCTATGTGTTTTAAAACTGCTCTACCAGCAGTTTACAAAACATGGACCTTCTTTTGTTGTCTGACTTTGTCCTCACTCTAGCGCCCACTCTAAATTCGAAAAGAACCCCAAAACTAGTGAAACATAATTAGTGATTATGAAAAAAGTATAATAGATATCAACAAGTTGTTTTTTTTATAAAATTGTTAAGACTTGTGTCAACATTTTAAAGTTCAAATGGTGTCTCTAGCTGAAAGATTGGAAAAGCTGAAAAAGTTGAAAGTTGAACAAGTTTTGAGAGGATTTGAAAATGTAATCCATTGGAAACCATGTTAAAAAAGGTTGATGTTTTTAATTTATATTAATTCAATTATAAGAGCTAAAAAGCTGAAGAGTCATAGCACACCTCTCCTGAAGGAGCTGAATATTTTAATATTTGAATGGTCTTAATAGCTGAAAGTGTGAAGGAGTTGAAAGGGGGCGCGGAAGAAATAGAAGAATAATAAGATTAAGTTGAATAAAGATTAGAAGAACAATACTTGGAATGCTTGAAGCATTCCAACTAATAAGTTGAATAAAGATTAGAAGAACAATACTTGGAATGCTTGAAGCATTCCAACTAATAAAGATTCAAAGAACAATACTTGGAATGCTTGAAGCATTCCAACTAATAATAAATAAAACTAGGCCTTAAGATTTGTTCATGTCACGGTAATGACCTAAGGGATATAATACGAGCCTAAGTGTTCATAGGTGTAACTTAACTACCATACACCGGCAGAGGATGAGACGCCCCTACTTCAGGGAAGATTAAAAACTGTACAGTATAAGCACATCGTTGAAAGATGAAAATTAGTGATTATATTAGTTGCACTGGAAAAATAGGCAAATACAAACTGTATGAGAATGTGTTGATTACTCAAAATCCCTCCTCCCAGCTGTAACTCAAACCTGGGATGACGAAAGTTAAGCAACACACCAAACCTGGTAACTCAAATATAACATGCCATACTGACTCAAGGAAATGTAATTAAACGCCCTTCACAACTTAAGTGTACTAGAGGTGTCATATAATGAAGAATGCAGATTCATCACAGTTTGACTTCACAGAAAATAAACAGCAGTGACCAAAACAGAATACAATAAACGTCACTGATCAGTGTCCTCACGCCCAGTAGTTTTAAACCAGGAAATGGTGTCAGTCCAAGCAATGAAAAACCAGGTTCCCAGTGAAAATGTTCTTTGACAGTCCGGCAAAATGTTCAAACCCTGTTCTCTTGATCCACAGAAAGAAGGCAAAGTAACAAATAAATTAGCCAAAATGTTTTGGTCCTAGCATTTATAATTTGGGATTTATACTCTCTGAGGAGTTCGTCCGTTTGTAAACGCAAAAAATACAGAGAATCACTATAGCGCCCCCTAATGTTCGAATATTCTGGGAAAATTTGGGGATGTTCTAAGACTCAATGTGAAGATGTCCTATAAATTTGGTGAGGACAGGCCCCAAATTATAGGTATTTCCATTGCACGCCACACCCTTTGCATTCTTCATTGGTCCATAAATTTAATGAAAAATGAGATATCAACATGTCATTGAGCCTATGATCATTTTGACGAAGATTTCGTAAGCACAACAACAAAAAAGTCTGTTCAGCCCAAGCAAAGCTATACCTCCCCGTAGCTTCCTGCTTAATAACAAAGTTAGGTTACTTCACCTCAGGTCCTTCCCTGTCCACACTCGGTACCTGGAGCTCTGGAGCCGTCTCTGGGGGCAGGGCACGGCGGCAAGGATGAAAGGGGACCTCTAACACAAGCCCCGCAACTCCGACGTTTCCCTCGGGCCGGTGCAATGCGAACTCTCTTGCACAAATACAGGGAATATTCACTCTAAAAAAATGATAACTTCCCGTTTGTTTTAGAGCATAGTCTTCAGATACTTTAAGTCTCCCTGTAATACATTTGTTAAAAAATCATCATACTTGTAAACACATGTCGACCGGGTTTTAGCGAACATCATGAGAACGTATCGAACAGATATAACAAGACCTTAAACAAAACGTATCTCACTGACTGCACACATCCAAGAGGGAATGAGAACACTAGTTCAGGAACTATTACTACTGTGAGAGCTACCTTAAAATGATGATCCCGTTGCTGAGTTTTAACTTAAGACTTCACATACTTGTTGGCTCTGTGACACTAATACATGTCCCCCCGAAAACTAACGAGGTAGACATAGTTCCTACCCTACAAACAAAACAAATTTCTGAGCACAAACGACACGAATTACATTCACCTAACCAAGGAGAGTAAACTGAATCCCTCTGTTCGTTAGATCAGCCGGACACGCAGTTAAAAAGAGAAGAAAAACAAATAAACACTATGCCTCTAAAAGGAATCAAACTCGAGTCTACCAAATGAAAAACGTGTAACTAACCACTCAGCCACGGGGGCTCTTGTGATTGCACAATCAAAATGTGACCCAAAAGGGGGTTGATTCACCCACATTGCGTCAGGGCAGAGAATGCGATCTGTGGGGACTATTTTTGCAGCATTATTCAATAAACACAATTTAAGTCACATCAGAAATCTTATTAAGTTGGGGCGATGTACAAAGTGCAAAACCTGAATAGAGGTTACTTTGAACAGAAATACATTAAGTTAGAGTTGGCGAACTCTCGCGATAACAACATAAACTCACGCAAGACTACGATTGCGGCGGGGGCGCTATGGAGGCAATTTTTCACTTTTGACCCAAAACTCCACATCAGGTCTGTAAAGGTCATCACGTAGGACACTCAGAGGTTTTCAAGAGTTTTGGAGTTTGCCAAGGCTCAGAAGATGTGCCAAAAGATTGCTACAAAACTCCCAATATTCACCGTAACCTATCATCACAGTCTTAAGCCTTTGTACGGGACTTGGGTCGTTCAGGCTCCGGACAAAGTCACTTGAGGCCAGGGTCGTGTGATACAATGCTTTTTATTTGTTTTATTTCCGGGAAAAACCGCGCCGGCATCCGGCTCGCTCGTCGTTCTGTGCCTCTCTAGCTCGCCCCCGCCTTACTGCTTAAGTAGGGGAGAGCACACACAATCACCGGCAGCTGGTTATTATTGTTTGCACCTGGCACTGATCCCCGAGCCACTCCCCCTCTCTCCCCCCTGCAGCCGAGCCGAAACCACGGCCGCCACCACAGGCTTATATTCCCAGATTTGAAGTGGCTAGGAGATGGACATCTAACTGTAGAAATTTGCATTGACCTAAGCCAATAGATGGCGCTATACTTTTTCGAAAATCACTGCATGGCAATACTTATAGGCCTACACGAGTATCATGAATAAACATTTCTAGCCAGAAATATCAATGTTCCTTGGAGTTCTAACATTTTACATTTTGAAGAAAATCGTCCAAACTGGACGCAAGATCACGCCCAGGTAGTTTTATGAAAACTCTTGACCCCAGGATCAACTAGCCTTATTTTGAAATTTGGGATTTATACTCTGAGGAGTTTGTTCGTTTGTAAATGCAAAAAATGAAGGAAAGTGCAAAAAATACAGAGAATCACTATAGCGCCCCCTTATGTTTGAATATTCTGGAAAAATTTGGGGATGTTCTAAGACTCAATGTGAAGAGGTCCTATAAATTTGATGAGGACAGGCCTTATACTTTTGAAGTTATTGGTATTTCCTTTGCACGCCACACCCCTTGCATTCTTCATTGGTCCATAACTTTAATGAAAAATGAGAAATCAACATGTCATTGAGCCTATGATCATTTTGACGAAGATTTCGTAAGAATCGGACCACGCGTCTGGGAGGAGTTCGCAAAAATGTGTTTTTCACAAAATTCAAAATGGCGGAAAAAAACGCCAGGCGCATTTGCATACCATGATTTACTTTTTTGTAGAGCACAACCAAGAGCAGCTGTGTGCGAAGGATCAAGTTAATCGGTAAAAGTGGGGGAAAATTTCCCCTTAGGAAGCACTTACGGGGGCCCAAAAGTGCGATCGAAGTGGCGAAAAAATAATAAGAACTCTTGCAATTTCAATAGGGCTTCGCCTGACTTTCTTTCAGCTCAGGCCCTAATAAAGTTTGCAAAGCAGCATTCCTGGCATTGGTCCACACGGTTAACTACCACTGACTTGCGAACGCTTCAAAACATTACAGCACAACATCTCTACACAACCATCTCATCACATGAGAACGCCCACTGTATCAGCCACCTCCTCCTCCTCATGTCACTGGTGTACAGCTGAGTGCTGCTA